>NC_053395.1:107913414-108213414 GCF_905171765.1 Bufo bufo | reverse complement strand
CGTATAAGACGACTTTCTAACACTAGAAATTCTTTTCAAAAGTCGGGGGTCGTCCTATACGCCGGGTATACTCAGATACGATGGTATATTCTAACCCCCAGGCGTTCCCATGGTGACAGGGACGCTTGCCTGGGGGTTAGAATATACAGGGACCCGCGGCTCAGAGGAGTATACATTTATTAACTGTAATCCGTAACTTTAACTTTAAATCAGCGCTCATCTCTTTACTAGGGTACCTTACTCTCAGCTCCGGTAACAAGCAGTGCGGGCGGCGCTTACTCACTAGGCGGCGCAGGCGTGTGACGTCAGTGAATGAGCGCCGCCCGCACTGCCTGTTATCGGAGCTGAGAGTAAGGTACTCTAGTAAAGAGATGAGCGCTGATTTAAAGTTAAAGTTACGGATTACAGTTAATAAATGTATACTCCTCTGAGCGGCGGGGAGGGGGATCTGTGGATGGCACATGGGGAGGGGGAACTGTGGATGGCACATGGGGAGGGGGATCTGTGGATGGCACATGGGGAGGGGGATCTGTGGATGGCACATGGGGAGGGGGATCTGTGGATGGCACATGGGGAGGGGGATCTGTGGATGGCACATGGGAAGGGGGATCTGTGGATGGCACATGGGGAGGGGGATCTGTGGATGGCACATGGGAAGGGGGATCTGTGGATGGCACATGGGGAGGGGGATCTGTGGATGGCACATGGGGAGGGGGATCTGTGGGTGGCACATGGGGAGGGGGATCTGTGGATGGCACTGTTTAGGGGGGATCTGTGGATGGCACTGTCATGGGGGGATCTGTGGATGACACATGGGGAGGGGGATCTGTGGATGGCACTGTTATGGGGAGGGGATCTGTGGATGGCACTGTTTAGGGGGGATCTGTGGATGACACTGTCATGGGGTGGATCTGTGAATGACACATTTAGCATAAGATGCTATATAGTGTCATCCACTGATCTCCCTCCCCATAACAGTGCCACCCACAGATCCCCCTCCCCATAACAGTGCCATCTACAGATCCCCCTCCTCATAACAGTGCCATCCACAGATCCCTCTCCTCATAACAGTGCCATCCACAGATCCCCCTCCTCATAACAGTGTCATCCACAGATCCCCCTCATAACAGTGCCATCCACAGATCCCAGTCAGTTCCCTGGACTGGAGAAGATCGTCTTGAGGACAGGGAGGGCTGGGCATTCAGGGGTAGTCTTATACAGCGAGTATAGCCCAAACCCTATATTTTTAATGGAAAAGTTGGGGGTCGTCTTATACGCCCAGTCGTCTTATACGCCGGAAAATACGGTATATAAATCGATACATTGTTACACATAGATAACACATTATATGAATTATTGATTAACATATGTTGTAAACTAAAGATACCATACAGAGATATATATAATAATATAATTATGAATATATAAATTGAACCTCATACAGCAGGTGTGCCTCAAGGACATGAGTCCTTATCAAGTAACCTTGTTCCCTCCAGACAGACATGTCTTAGGGAGTTGACTTACTCCTTACAGATGGTCCCATATCTTTAGCAATAACTTTAAAATACAATGTCCGTTTATGTTCACAATTATTTTTTATATAAACTGAACTTGCCATGAACTCAGCCACATAATAGAACTTTGGTTCAGGCTGATCTTATTCTTAAAGGCAATGAGATGAGCATTCATTTTGATTATAATGTCATTATATAATATTGTATACGTATGAAAATGCACAACAGAGGAGACTTTGGTATTCAGGGACGAGGAATCGGAGGATATATCTAAAATTGGTCTGTGGGCGCGATATATTGATGATATCTTCATTTTATGGAGTGGCAACAAATGACAGTTTGAGTCCTTTGTGTCGCATCTGAACCAAAATGACATAGGGATGCGTTTCACTTGTGAGTCACACTGTGCTAGTCTGCCATTCCTGGATATTAAGATCACTAAAAATACCAAAGGTGAATTAGACACTTCCATCTATAGGAAACCAAATTCCACAAATTCCCTCCTGAGATGGGAGAGCAGTGATCCTTTCCGACTCAGGAGTGGGATTCCGAGGGGACAGTACCTTCGGTTGAGGTGAAACTGTTCAAACAAACAGGAATTTGTCATCCAGGCAGCTGACCTGAGGACGCGGTTTCAGCAAAGGGGATATCCCGACAACGTCCTCAGGTCCGCATATAAGGCAGCTTTGTCCCAACACAGGCCTTCCCTTCTTACCCCCAACCAGCCTAGTAACCCAGATGCCAAGGTGTTACGCATCATTACCAACTTTGATAAGGGATCGAAAAAGATGAAACAAATTATCCAACGTTATTGGGCAGGCCTGAAAATGGACCCCGATTTAGAGGAAGTGTTGGGCGAATACCCACAGATCACATATAGACGGGGCCGCAATTTATGTGATAAGTTGGTGCACAGCCATTTTTCTTCCAATGTTATACATCCAGCTTGGTTGCGGTCTAACATTGTGGGATGCCACAAATGCGGCAATTGTGTGGCATGTAAACCTATACAGACTGCCAAATTTTTCACAAGTTCCGTTACGGGTAAAAATTACTCCATCTCACAGTTCATTAATTGCAAATCAAAAGGAGTGATTTATCGCATCCTTTGTGAATGTGGGATGGAGTATATCGGCAGAACGATATGTGAGTTCAGAAGGAGGGTAGGTGAGCACATGGGGGACATTTCACACAAAAGAGACACCACGGTGGCTAAACATGAACATGTAACACACAATGGCAGAGCCCAACTGATGTTTACAGGCAATGATTTGGTTAAACTTCCACCCAGAGGAGGTGACTGGGATAGGAATCTCCTCCAGCGTGAATCACGCTGGATATTCTATTTAAAAACATCTGCCCCTCTAGGTCTGAATGAGAGACTTGATTATGGCTGCTTTATCTAAGCACACATTTGCCATCCCAATTCTCTCAGTGTGTATTTATATATAATCTTGGTTTACAATCTAGGTCTTTTGCCTCCGATATTATTATTTTATGCGTCATCTAATTGTTTCAGACTTCGCTCTGGGCTCCTTTTGTCGTTAATCCTGCAATAAATGGCAGAATTATTATACTGTGGTTTGTATCCACAGCGCTATTATGGATGCGCAAGACCAATGCGCCCTACGTTGTTTCCTGTTTACCTGTCTCCAGGCAACCACCTGCACCGCCTCTCCCTATCGAGTTACTGGCCACCCTTCCCACGTGACCACGGCGCTGGCGTCTGGCGTCATGAGCGGCGCTCACGTCTGACATCACACGCCGACGCCGAAGGTGGGGGGGCGTTCTCTTCAGGAGAAGCGCGAGCAGGTATGATTTAAACCCCACAGATTAGGTATTTTATCACAGCTGGTAGATCATTGTGTTGTTTATTCCTCAAACCAAAGGGGATCTGCCATATAGAGGATTATCATATCCTCTGAACCGACCAGCATCGGATTATCATCTCCTTTGCAGATTTTGCATCCCAGCACACAGGGGGGGCAAATATAAGTTCATTTTTGACCCAGTTACTACCGCAGGGTATATACCTGCGGCTTTTTTGTTCTTTTTTCCTTGTTACAATTTTCCCCTGAAGAGTCGACACGGACAGAAACGTGCCACGTTGGGAGGTCACTAGGAATTTATTAACTGGCCACTTTCTTTACATTTAGGGATCAGGCCCGAAGTAGGGACAGGTATCCAGATGGGGTCGCCTATGGATAGGTAGAATGAAACCAGCCCCCTTTCCCTCTCATAGGGTAATTTAGCTCCACAGACGCCACCCCTTAGTGTGACCTCGTATCCGGCAAATACCTCATGTACTTGGATAGATCTTCCTGGACACCCTCGCTGATCCCAGTATTTTCATTGGTCTGGTAAGACTGCTCGCATCTTTCACCAGGTGGAGCAGGTTTATTATTTCTCTACCAGTACTGGGGTACCAGGCTTGGACCCCATATGTTTTATAGATATTGCATCAATGTGGTGTGTTTTAGTTGCATTTTGAATTAAAAGTTATATTTTAGACATTGATACTGTCTAGGGGGCCTATTTGCCTATTGACACTGGAGTGCTATATAAGCCTACATACGTTTAGAGCTTCTATTGTATTGTTTTTCTGTTGAAACACTGACATGGAAAAGGACTTAGGAATATTAGTGGACAGCAAACTAAACTGTAGAAACCTGTTTCAGGCAGCTGCTGCCAAGGCCAATAAGATAATGGGTTGCATCAAAAGGGGCATAGATGCACGTGATGAGAACATAGTCCTGCCACTTTACAAATCACACAGAGTACTGTGTACAATTCTGGGCTCCTGTGAACAAGACAGACATAGCAGAGCTGGAAAGGGTTCAGAGAAGGCAACTAAAGTAATAACTGAAATGGGTGGACTACAGTACCCATAAAGATTATCAAAATTAGGGTTATTCAGTTTAGAAAAAAGACAACTAAGGCTACTTTCACACTAGCGTTCGGGGCTCCGCTTGTGAGTTCCGTTTGAAGGGGCTCACAAGCGGCCCCGAACGGATCCGTCCAGCCCTAATGCATTCTGAATGGATGCGGATCCGCTCAGAATGCATCAGTCTGGCTCCGTTTGTCCTCCGCTCCGCTCAGCAGGCGGACACCTGAACGCAGCTTGCAGCGTTCAGGTGTCCGCCTGGCCGTGCGGAGGCAAACGGATCCGTCCAGACTTACAATGTAAGTCAATGGGGACGGATCCGTTTGAAGTTGACACAGTATGGCTCAATTTTCAAACGGATCCGTCTCCCATTGACTTTCAATGTAAAGTCAAAACGGATCCGTTTGCATTATCATGAACAAAAAAATAAATAAAAAATAATTATTATTATTTTTTTATTTTTTATTATGGTAATGCAAACGGATCCGTTCTGAACGGATCTAAGCGTTTGCATTATAGGTGCGGATCCGTCTGGGCACATACCAGACGGATCCGACCTAAACGCAGGTGTGAAAGTAGCCTAAGGAGAGATCTAATAACCATGTATAAATATATCGGGGGTCAGTACCGGGATCTCTCCCATCATCTATTTATTCCCAGGACTGTGAGCGGGGATGTCCTTTGCGTCTAGAGGAAAGAAGGTTTGTATGCAAACATAGAAGAGGATTCTTTACGGTAAGAGCAGTTAGACTATGGAGCTCTGTGCCTGACGAGATGGTGATGGTGAATTTACTAAAAAAGTTCAAGAGGGCCTGGGGTTGTTCTTGTGATGATCAGAAGAAGGGAAAAATAAACTGTGACGCCAACAAACAACCACAGCGGACTAGCTATGCCTGTTTCTGCGCTGTACAGTGATGCACAACAATATACACGCTCCCTGCAGCTGGGAAATAGAGGATTTTTAACATGCTTTGCCATAAATTAATTCAGATTGAATCAATTTTTGGGGGGAGAATTCGGCGAGACCTACTGGATACATGAACTTAGAACCATGTCTCCATTAAGCCTCAACCGTGACTTTGATTTATGTATCTGATTGTTACTATGCTAAACAGTCTCTATTTCATTTTTATTCTTGCAGACCAGATTAAGTCAATCCATGAGGTATAGTAGCTTCCCCTTTAGTCTGGTCCAGCAGTGCTGCGGTCTGTGTTCTATTTAATTGTTTAAGACTTTGTCTGCATCTCTCCTGTGATTTGTGCATGATCTCTATACACTTGCCACTGACTCACTACACTGTGGGGCCGTTCACTGTATTGATTTATGCTTATGTTCTAACCAGTGATATGTGTGAGGGGTGTTATTAAAAAAAAAACCTATCACACTTGCTCCTTGTTTATTGTGACGGCCTACACAGTGGTATGTGTGAGTGGTTTGTGTGAGGTTATAGGGAGGGATTCTATATACTGCGTATTTGTATTTAGGTGTATTTCCTTTTAATTATCTCCCTCCTTGTCTGATTATGTTATCTTATTGCCGATTGTGCATCTTGTCGGCTTATATAGTGGAGGTGTGAGGCTTTAGAGAGGTATTTTAATATATTGCGTATTTGCATGTAGATTATTTTTTTTTATCTCCTTCATTATGTGACCAAATTGCTGCTGTTCTGCCGCCTACTGCCACATTGGTATCCATTGTTATTCATTAATTATATTATGTATTGTAATTTTAATATATGTATTTGAAATAAAGATGTGGTTCAATAATAAAAATTGGTTTGGTATCGTGGTGTTGCATTCAATCCATGAGGTATAGTAGCTTCCCCTTTAGTCTCTTTTACTAACACCACTCATACATTCCTCCATTTTCTATTCTCCCTTTCTCTTCCTCTTCTATCCCTTTTTGCTAATCTCTATAATACATAATATGATACTAATATTACCCATCCAGACACTGCATTGTGCCCCTCTTTTTCCTCTTTCTGTCCATTATTATTGTTACCCATTTAATATACAGTCAGGTCCATAAATATTGGGACATCGACACAATTCTAACATTTTTGGCTCTATACACCACCACAATGGATTTGAAATGAAACAAACAAGATGTGCTTTAACTGCAGACTGTCAGCTTTAATTTGAGGGTATTTACATCCAAATCAGGTGAACGGTGTAGGAATTACAATAGTTTGCATATGTGCCTCCCACTTGTTAAGGAACCAAAAGTAATGGGACAATTGGCTTCTCAGCTGTTCCATGGCCAGGTGTGTGTTATTCGCTCATTATCCCAATTACAATGAGCAGATAAAAGGTCCAGAGTTCATTTCAAGTGTGCGATTTGCATTTGGAATCTGTTGCTGTCAACTCTCAAGATGAGATCCAAAGAGCTGTCACTATCAGTGAAGCAAGCCATCATTAGGCTGAAAAAACAAAACAAACCCATCAGAGAGATAGCAAAAACATTAGGCGGGGCCAAAACAACTGTTTGGAACATTCTTAAAAAGAAGGAACGCACCGGTGAGCTCAGCAATACCAAAAGACCCGGAAGACCACGGAAAACAACTGTGGTGGATGACCGAAGAATTCTTTCCCTGGTGAAGAAAACACCCTTCACAACAGTTGGCCAGATCAAGAACACTCTCCAGGAGGTAGGTGTATGTGTGTCAAAGTCAACAATCAAGAGAAGACTTCACCAGAGTGAATACAGAGGGTTCACCACAAGATGTAAACCATTGGTGAGCCTCAAAAACAGGAAGTCCAGATTAGAGTTTGCCAAACAACATCTAAAAAAAGCCTTCACAGTTCTAGAACAACATCCTATGGACAGATGAGACCAAGATCAACTTGTGCCAGAGTGATGCGAAGAGAAGAGAATGGAGAAGGAAAGGAACTGCTCATGATCCTAAGCATACCACCTCATCAGTGAAGCATGGTGGTGGTAGTGTCATGGCGTGGGCATGTATGGCTGCCAATGGAACTGGTTCTCTTGTATTTATTGATGATGTGACTGCTGACAAAAGCAGCAGGATGAATTCTGAAGTGTTTCGGGCAATATTATCTGTTCATATTCAGCCAAATGCTTCAGAACTAATTGGACGGCACAGTGCAGATGGACAATGACCCAAAGCATACCGCAAAAGCAATCAAAGAGTTTTTAAAGGGAAAGAAGTGGAATATTATGCAATGGCCAAGTCAATGACCTAACCTGAATCTGATTGAGCATGCATTTCACTTGCTGAAGACAAAACTGAAGGGAAAATGTCCCAAGAACAAGCAGGAACTTGTCACGAGGGTATCAAGAGCCACGTCTGACTCCGTTATACCCGGGGTCAGGAGGTCGCAGCGGGTGGCTGCGCGCTCTATATCTAAAGATCACGTTGTTTCTTAGTGATTGTTTTCTGTGTTTGCCTTGCTATCCTTTTTGTCTCAATCAGGGATCCGTAGCTTCTCCTCCTCAGCTGTTTCTTGTCTGCCACTCCCAACCTCCTTATATTCTCCCCTCACACTTCACTAGTTGCCAGTTATAGAGCTTCCTGCCTGGACATCTATACTGACCCACTGGAGTTGTGAATCCTGGTTGTCGTTCCAGAGTGCTACCCTCCGGATCCCTGTTGGGCTTCTTGTTGTCTCCTGTTGTCGCCCACCTGGGATTATATGTTGAGTTTGTATTGTCTGTCCTTCCCTTGGTGTTTTCCTTTAGAGCTAGTGGTGCGGACTAGTGTTCCCACCGCCCTGTTCACTATCTAGGGCTCAGCTTAGGGAAAGCCAGGGCTTTAGGCATGTGATCGGCGTACGGGTGAGGAACGACGTCAGGGCAGCCAGGTGCCAGCCGCTAGGTGAGTCAGGGGTCACCACCTTCCCTCTCACTTGGGCAGGGCCTTCCTTGTTTCCTCCTCTGTGTCACGTATGTGATAGTCACGCCGACCGTGATAGAACTGAAGGCAATTGCAGTAGAGGCCTGGCTGAGCATCACCAGGGATGAAACCTAGCGTCTGGTGATGTCTATGCGTTCTAGACTTCAGGCTGTAATTGACTGCAAAGGATTTGCATCCAAGTATTAAAAAGTGAAAGTTTGATTTATGATTATTATGCTGTCCCATTACTTTTGGTCCTGTAACAAGTGGGAGGCACATATGCAAACTGTTGTAAATCCTACACCGTTCACCTGATTTGGATGTAAATACCCTCAAATTAAAGCTGACAGTCTGCAGTTAAAGCACATCTTGTTTGTTTCATTTCAAATCCATTGTAGTGGTGTATTGAGACAAAAAATATAGAATTGTGTTGATGTCTCAATATTTATGGACCTGACTGTACATGTCTGATTGTCGCAACCCGTTTTCTAATTTATATACTACCTTAGTCTTTTTTTACCATAGCGCATCTATTCCATTTGATTCAACACACTCAGTTCAAGCCATATATTCTAACCTATGCCATTACTTGGTTGCCCATATTTGACCAGAGGGCATACGTCTCGACGCTTGACGTGCAGCGTCTGACATCACACACCATGTGAGATTTAAGTACAGACATGTGCAGGTGTATACCTATAACATCATCCTGTACTCCTGTTTCACTTTACTGCATCGGTATGTATTTAAGGGCTCTTTCACACTTGCGTTGTTCTGTTTCGGCATAGAGTTCCGTCGTCGGGGCTCTATGCCGGAAGAATCCTGATCAGGATTATCCCCATGCATTCTGAATGGAGAGAAATCTGTTCAGGATGCATCAGGATGCCTTCAGTTCCGGAACGGAACGTTTTTTGGCCGGAGAAAATACCGCAGCATGCTGCGCTTTTTGCTCCGGCCAAAAATCCTGAACACTTGCCGCAAGGCCGGATCCGGAATTAATGCCCATTGATAGGCATTAATCCGGATCCGGCCTTAAGCTAAACATCGTTTCGGCGCATTACCGGATCCGACGTTTAGCTTTTTCTGAATGGTTACCATGGCTGCCAGAGCGCTAAAGTCCTGTTTGCCATGGTAAAGTGTAGTGGGGAGCGGGGGAGCAGTATACTTACCGTCCGTGCGGCTCCCTGGGCGCTTCAGAGTGACGACAGGGCGCCCCACGCACATGGATGACGTGATCGCATGGATCACGTCATCCATGCGCATGGGGCGCTCTGACGTCATTCTGGAGCGCCCCGGGAGCCGCACGGACTGTAAGTATACTGCTCCTCCGCTCCCCACTACTACTACGGCAACCAGGACTTTAATAGCGTTCTGGGTGCCATAGTAACACTGAACGCATTTTGAAGACGGATCCGTCTTCAAATGCTTTCAGTTCACTTGCGTTGTTACGGATCCGGCGGGCACCTCCGGCAAATGGAGTGCACGACGGATCCGGACAACGCAAGTGTGAAAGAGTCCTTACAATGCTATATGCCAGTGATGGTGAACCTTTTAGAGACCGAGTGCCCAAACTGCAACCCAAAACCCACTTAATTATTGCAAAGTGCCAACATGGTGATTTACCCTGAATACTACAGTCCAATATAGTATATCTTCTATGTACTTTATAATTTTGCTATAATAGCCTGCCTACATTCAGTGTGCTGCTTGTGCGGTTTATAGTGCGCCCTGCGATGATGAATGGCAGGGAAAGTCTAAGGCATAGTGGTACACCTCTGCCAAAGGTTTGCCACCACTGCTATATGCTATTCTATCATTCTTACTATTTGCTAGCTTGTTGTTTCCTATTCCTCCGGCGACCACTGTCTTACACTTCCTATCGAACTGCTGCATATCTCATATTAAACAGCGGTTCACTACTGAAAACACTTTCTACAGTTCTCTATTGTGCTACAATTTTGTGACTAAATGCTTATACATATGTATAACTATTGAATGCTACTCACTTCTATATTCTGATATGATCATTATATGATACCTACTGTATGAGCTATACCAAGTAGTGTTGCATGTGATTAATACTATGATATGACTTGCTAATAAATTAGCATAGATCTCTGAGGATCAATAATGTCACCTGTACTATATATATACTATCTATACTATATTCACATTTTATCCCACCCTTTTTATATACATTTTCTTTGAAGTATCTGTTCACAAACCTCATTTGCCTCTTTATACTTCTCTTTTTTATTTTATGCTCTTACCAGCATCAGCATTGAAGTGCCAAGAGGCTCCATTCATCCACCCCTCTTCCGTCTCTTCATATTGGAATTATTGAATCACCTTTTCTTGACCATAATTGCTCATGATGTGTCTACAGTCGTGGCCAAAAGTTTTGAGAATTACATAAATATTGGAAATTGGAAAAGTTGTTGCTTAAGTTTTTATGATAGCAATTTGCATATACTCCAGAATGTTATGAAGAGTGATCAGATGAATTGCATAGTCCTTATTTGCCATGAAAATTAACTTAATCCCAAAAAAAACTTTCCACTGCATTTCATTGCTGTCATTAAAGGACCTGCTGAGATCATTTCAGTAATCGTCTTGTTAACTCAGGTGAGAATGTTGACGAGCACAAGGCTGGAGATCATTATGTCAGGCTGATTGGGTTAAAATGGCAGACTTGACATGTTAAAAGGAGGGTGATGCTTGAAATCATTGTTCTTCCATTGTTAACCATGGTGACCTGCAAAGAAACGCGTGCAGCCATCATTGCGTTGCATAAAAATGGCTTCACAGGCAAGGATATTGTGGCTACTAAGATTGCACCTAAATCAACAATTTATAGGATCATCAAGAACTTCAAGGAAAGAGGTTCAATTCTTGTTAAGAAGGCTTCAGGGTGTCCAAGAAAGTCCAGCAAGCGCCAGGATCGCCTCCTAAAGAGGATTCAGCTGCGGGATCGGAGTGCCACCAGTGCAGAGCTTGCTCAGGAATGGCAGCAGGCAGGTGTGAGCGCATCTGCACGCACAGTGAGGCGAAGACTTTTGGAAGATGGCCTGGTGTCAAGAAGGGCAGCAAAGAAGCCACTTTTCTCCAAAAAAAACATCAGGGACAGATTGATCTTCTGCAGAAATTTTGGTGAATGGACTGCTGAGGACTGGGGCAAAGTCATATTCTCAGATGAAGCCTCTTTCCGATTGTTTGGGGCATCTGGAAAAAGGCTTGTCCAGAGAAGAAAAGGTGAGCGCTACCATCAGTCCTGTGTCATGCCAACAGTAAAGCATCCTGAGACCATTCATGTGTGGGGTTGCTTCTCATCCAAGGGAGTGGGCTCACTCACAATTTTGCCCAAAAACACAGCCATGAATAAAGAATGGTACCAAAACACCCTCCAACAGAAACTTCTTCCAACAATCCAACAACAGTTTGGTGAAGAGCAATGCACTTTCCAGCACGATGGAGCACCATGCCATAAGGCAAAAGTGATAACTAAGTGGCTCGGGGACCAAAACGTTGACATTTTGGGTCCATGGCCTGGAAACTCCCCAGATCTTAATTCCATCGAGAACTTGTGGTCAATCCTCAAGAGGGGGGTGGACAAACAGAAACCCACTAATTCTGATAAACTCCAAGAAGTGATTATTAAAGAATGGGTTGCTATCAGTCAGGAATTGGCCCAGAAGTTGATTAAGAGCATGCCCAGTCGAATTGCAGAGGTCCTGAAAAAGAAGGGCCAACACTGCAAATACTGACTCTTTGCATAAATGTCATGTAATTGTCGATAAAAGCCTTTGAAACGTATGAAGTGCGTGTAATTATATTTCACTACATCACAGAAACAACTGAAACAAAGATCTAAAAGCAGTTTAGCAGCAAACTTTGTGAAAACTAATATTTGTGTCATTCTCAAAATTTTTGGCCACGACTGTATATAGGACAACTTGCTGATTAATTGATTATACAATTAGCCTCTACTGAAATGTATTGTCTTATACTACTAGACACATATTGAAGACATGTTTATTACATTTTGTGTCTAGCTTCTGTACGTGATCCATTTGCACGTTTTTGTAATTTAGTTTTGTTCCTTTGTACTCCTGCGTGACTCATGACTTTATATTTTTATATTCAGGCCGTGAACAAGATCCGGGACGGACCGAAACTGATATACAGTGGGGGAAATAATTATTTGACCCCTCACTGATTTTGTAAGTTTGTCCAATGACAAAGAAATGAAAAGTCTCAGAACAGTATCATTTCAATGGTAGGTTTATTGTAACAGTGGCAGATAGCACATCAAAAGGAAAATCGAAAAAATAACTTTAAATAAAAGATAGCAACTGATTTGCATTTCATTGAGTGAAATAAGTATTTGAACCCCTACCAACCATTAAGAGTTCTGGCTCCCACAGAGTGGTTAGACACTTCTACTCAATTAGTCACCCTCATTAAGGACACCTGTCTTAACTAGTCACCTGTATAAAAGACACCTGTCCACAGAATCAATCAATCAAGCAGACTCCAAACTCTCCAACATGGGAAAGACCAAAGAGCTGTCCAAGGATGTCAGAGACAAAATTGTAGACCTGCACAAGGCTGGAATGGGCTACAAAACCATTAGCAAGAAGCTGGGAGAGAAGGTGACAACTGTTGGTGCGATTGTTCGAAAATGGAAGGAGCACAAAATGACCATCAATCGACCTCGCTCTGGGGCTCCACGCAAGATCTCACCTCGTGGGGTGTCAATGGTTCTGAGAAAGGTGAAAAAGCATCCTAGAACTACACGGGAGGAGTTAGTTAATGACCTCAAATTAGCAGGGACCACAGTCACCAAGAAAACCATTGGAAACACATTACACCGCAATGGATTAAAATCCTGCAGGGCTCGCAAGGTCCCCCTGCTCAGGAAGGCACATGTGCAGGCCCGTCTGAAGTTTGCCAATGAACACCTGAATGATTCAGAGAGTGACTGGGAGAAGGTGCTGTGGTCTGATGAGACCAAAATAGAGCTCTTTGGCATTAACTCAACTCGCTGTGTTTGGAGGAAGAAAAATGCTGCCTATGACCCCCAAAACACCGTCCCCACCGTCAAGCATGGGGGTGGAAACATTTTGCTTTGGGGGTGTTTTTCTGCTAAGGGCACAGGACAACTTATTCGCATAAACGGGAAAATGGATGGAGCCATGTATCGTGAAATCCTGAGCGACAACCTCCTTCCCTCTGCCAGGAAACTGAAAATGGGTCGTGGATGGGTGTTCCAGCACGACAATGACCCAAAACATACAGCAAAGGCAACAAAGGAGTGGCTCAAGAAGAAGCACATTAAGGTCATGGAGTGGCCTAGTCAGTCTCCGGACCTTAATCCAATCGAAAACCTATGGAGGGAGCTCAAGCTCAGAGTTGCACAGAGACAGCCTCGAAACCTTAGGGATTTAGAGATGATCTGCAAAGAGGAGTGGACCAACATTCCTCCTAAAATGTGCGCAAACTTGGTCATCAATTACAAGAAACGTTTGACCTCTGTGCTTGCAAACAAGGGTTTTTCCACCAAGTATTAAGTCTTTTTTTGTTAGAGGGTTCAAATACTTATTTCACTCAATGAAATGCAAATCAGTTGCTATCTTTTATTTAAAGTTATTTTTTCGATTTTCCTTTTGATGTGCTATCTGCCACTGTTACAATAAACCTACCATTGAAATGATACTGTTCTGAGACTTTTCATTTCTTTGTCATTGGACAAACTTACAAAATCAGTGAGGGGTCAAATAATTATTTCCCCCACTGTATGTGCATTTTAAGGATGGAAAAATAATCTCTTCATCTGAAAATAATTTGAGTGAGGTGATTTTATAGAATCTAAGCTGTGATCCTGACAAAATTGGTGGCAGTGGTGGGACAAATAATTTCTTACAGTTAAGGGCTGTTTTTTTGTGGAAGAATATCTCAGCATATGATTGGCTATCTATGCATATATAAGTGCAAACAACTTGTCCCTTTCCCCTCTCTATTTTCCTTTTCTATTTTAAATTTGGCAAGTACCTGCTAAGATGGCAGATTGTCACGGTCCCTCCCATGACAGAGGTGAGAAGATCTGAGAGACTAGCGGCACGTGAGGGTATCTGACAGCCTCTCTGTTTTCATCTTGCAGTGTTGTTGTTTGGTAATGACCACATTTCTTGTCAGGTGCAGCTTGTGGTCATTATTGAGGCTCTATTTAGTTCTGAGTCATACTGCTTACCATTCGGTTGATATTTCTTGATGGAGTTGGTTGAGCTGGTGTGTTGTTCCTTTGGATCTCCTGCTCCTCGATTCTTCTTTAAGCTAAGTGCATTTTGTTGTTTGCTTGTGTGTGTTGTTGTCTAGGCCTTAGGGAGAAGCTTGTTCCTTCATCTGGGGAGGAACTAGTAGTCTTATTCCCTGCCACCACTCCTAGGGCCTTCCAGGTCTAAGGTTCCGATGTATGAGTATTTCCACCTTCAGGGTTTTCTCATACTGGCAGGTGTCAGCGAGAGGTCTAGGGATTCCTAGGAGGTCACTATCCCTCGCCCTTAGCTTTGAGGCCTAGACTCCGGTCTATTCAATTTGTGTGTTATCTGGTGTTATCACCTCCCCATTACCCGTGACACAGATGCATACCAGAGTCAAAAGAAATCAGAGTTCCTCAGCCTACGTGAGCTCAGAGGGCTTGATGGAGCTAACCGAAAGAGGATCTTATCCAAGCACAGGTGGAAGATAATGCCCAGCGCCAGCAGCCCATGATAACCACACCACCAGTGGATCCAGCAGTGTCATGTTCTGGAACTCACTGGACTCAGCAGGGTCGGCTGCCCCAGTTCCCTGAATGGTAGATTCTCCTCTATCTCTCATTCTCCAAAAGATGGGCGAGTGTGACCCTAACCTGGAAATGTAGTTCATATTACAAAAATGCCAGGCAGAGCGAGAATTTGCAGAGCACCAGGCCGAGAGAGAAAGTATCAGCTGGCGCTAGCACAAATCCAAATGTCCAGTTCTACACCACAGAACTGTGAGTCCAGTGGGATGGTGACCTTTAAACCCCGTTCTGGAGCACTTCCTGTAGAAGGATGGGTACCTGGACACCTTTCTCAGAGGATTAGAAAACATTTGCTCACAGTACCAGCTGCCTTGTGAGCAATAGGCGTGGAACTTAACACCAGGGCTAAGAGGCAAATCCCTGGAAGAGTATGCAGCTCTTCCCTGCGACAAAGATGGGGATTATGAGGCCATTTAGCAGGTGTTAATCCAGATGTATAAACTCACCCCACAAGTGTATCACAAATGACTCCTGACTCTCCAGCGTGGACCACATGAAAGCTACTCTGATGTTATAGATGGACTGAGCACCACTTTCCAGCAATGGATCCAAGGGGGTTGTCGGTTATGAGTCTCATGACATTTGAGGACCTGATTGTGAAAGATCAGTTTTTGCATATTTGTCCTGTGGAGGTTCGACAGTTTGTCCTGGACCAGGAACCAAAAGATGCAGCAAAGATTGCAGATGCCTATACTGCCAACCATGCACCACAGTTGCAGAAGCCTGCGGGGGCCAGCTGGAAAGGGGGTAAGCAGACTACCAACACCTCTGTACCCTTTCAACCGACCCCCAGGGGTTCTGCCCATGTTCCCCCTAGCAGACCTGCATTTGATACCCGCAAGTTCTTTTTGTGCAACAAGGAAGGGCATGTTAGCACGACTTGTCCTGAGAAAGAAACCAAACCCTTTGCTTAAATCACCTGCTTCCCCATGTACGCTATTTTACATGGGTGGATGGGAAGAAATCTCCAGTGATCCAGGAAAATGCAGTCTATTACAGTGGGTAACAGTCACTGTGGGATTGAGACACACTGGGGCCGAGATGGCCCTGCCCTGACCAGAACTTGTGAGAGATGCAGACTTAATCCCAGGAAAAACCCAGACTTTTACTGGTATTGGAGGAGTGAGCCCAGCCTTGCCTATGTGCCTATGGCCCAGGTATAATTTGACCGGGGAGTTGGAGTAGCGTGATGGAGGTGGCAGTGACTGATAATATTCCAACTAATGTGTTATTAGGCACTGATCTAGGTCGCTTAGTCTGGCATTATGTACAGAGCTGCCCATAATTATTCATACCCCTGGCAAATTTTGACTTAAAGTTACTTTTATTCAACCAGCAAGTAATTTTTTGACGGGAAATGACATAGGTGTCTCCCAAACGATAATAAGACGATGTACAAGCGGCATTATTGTGGGAAATTTTTTTTTGCAGCTTTTATTTACATTTGAGCAAAAAGTGTCCAGTCCAAAATTATTCATACCCTTCTCAATAATCAATAGAAAAGCCTTTATTGGCTATTACAGCAATCAAACGCTTCCTATAATTGCAGACCCGCTTTTTGCATGTCTCCACAGGTATTTTTGCCCATTCATCTTTAGCAATGAGCTCCAAATCTTTCAGGTTGGAGGGTCTTCTTGCCATCACCCTGATCTTTAGCTCCCTCCACAGAATTTCAATTGGATTCAAGTCTGGACTCTGGCTGGGCCACTCCAAAACGTTAATGTTGTTGTCTGCTAACCATTTCTTCACAACTTTTGCTGTGTGTTTTGGGTCATTGTCATGCTGAAATGTCCACTGGTGCCCAAAGCCAAGTTTCTCTGCAGACTGCCTGATGTTGTCGTTGAGAATCCTCATGTATTGCTCTTTTTTCATGGTGCCGTTTACTGTGATTAGGTTCCCTGGTCCATTGGCTGAAAAACACCCAAAGCATTAGGTTCCCACCACCATGTTTGACAGTGGGGATGGTGTTCTTTGGGTTGAAGGCTTCTCCTTTTTTACGCCAAATGAAGGAAACATCATTGTGACCAAACAATTCAATTTTTGTTTCATCTCACCATAACACAGACGACCAGAAATCTTCTTCTTTGTCCAGATAAGCTTTTGCAAAGGCTAAGCGAGCTTTTGTGTGCCTTATCTGGAGAAGTGGAACCCACCAGTGTGCAGTGTCCGTTGGATTGTCTGCCTTGAGACATTGCCACCAGCAGAGCCCAGATTCACCAGGATGGCCTTGAGGGTGATCCTTGGATTCTTTTTCACCTCTTTAACTATCCTCCTGGCCAGCACAGGTGTCACTTTTGGCTTCCGACCATGTCCTCTGAGATTTTCCACAGTGCGGAACATCTTGTATTTTTTTCTCAAATGTAAATAAAAGCTGAGAAATGTTTCCCCCCCCCCACAATAATGCCTCTTGTACATCATCTTATTATCTTTTGGGAGACACCTATGTCATTTCCCGTCAAAAAATTACTTGCTGGTTGAATAAAAGTAACTTTAAGTCAAAATTTGCCAGGGGTATGAATAATTATGGGCAGCACTGTACCTTCTAATGTTGTGGAGGATCATTGCACGTCTACAACTCTGTCACGACTGTGACTGATCCAGACAGGTCTGGGAGGAGAAGGTCGCAGCGACTTGCTACTCGCGATAGCTTGTGAGTTTGCTCCGTGGTTCAGGGTATGTCATCTGGGTTTTGCCTTGTGAACCTTTTTGTCCTGACTGGGAGTTTGTAGGCATCCTTCTCAGGTGAGTCCTGTCTGCCACTCCCAGCTACTATATTAGTTTCACTTTCACTTGCAGTCATTGCCAGATATAGTCCTTACTTCCAGTGCTACTCTGACCTTGTAAGGAGATCATTTGATGGTGTTGCTGTGGAGCTCTTGTCCGGCGTGGACTGTCGTCTTTGGGATCGCCTTCTCAGCTCGTGACTGGATAAGTCTATCTCTGCTGTTATTTGTTTGTTGCTGTCTTCCCCTGTTGTTTTCCTAGACGTGAGTGATGGTGACTAGCGCTCCCATCGGCCTTTCCCCAGTCCAGTCTTGTTAGGGCGACTGAGGGTTTAGGCATCCTGCTCGCCACACGGGTTCACACCCCGTCTAGGGTATCAGGGCAGACAGGTGCCAGCTTAGGGTTAGTTAGGGGTGGCCATTCTATTTCCCATCCGTAGATAAGGGTCCCCCTTCCCCTCCGTCTGGTGCGACACGACTGCTGCTGGGATAGCGGTCGTAACAGTATATCTGGCCTTTTAAAAAAAAAAAGTGACATTTCTTTTTTTTTTTTTTTTTGTTGCTTGCTGTTTTGCTTTGTATTTTGTCTGTTCCACTATGGATCCGGTTTCGGTTTTGGCGAAACAATTACAGGGGTTATCCCTTGAAGTGGCAGGATTAAAAGCAACAGTGCTGCAGCAGCAATCCTTGGGTTCCACCGTTGCTACGGGAAACCAAGGTACTCCTGAGCCAAAAGTGGCTTTACCTGATAGGTTCTCTGGAGGGAGAGACCAATTTGTAACCTTCAGAGAAGCTTGCAAATTGTTCTTCAGGTTACGCCCTAGATCCTCCGGCGGTGAGGAACAACGGGTGGGCATTGTAATTTCTCTCCTGCAAGGAGATCCGCAGGCTTGGGCTTTCTCCCTACCATCAAACTCTCCGGCCTTACGATCAGTGGAGGAGTTTTTTGAAGCCCTGGGTCTCGTATATGATGACCCGGACAGGGTCTCACTGGCTGAGTCTAAGCTACGTAGACTTCGGCAAGAGAACCGGTCTGCTGAACTATATTGTTCCGAATTCCGTAGGTGGGCTACTGATACGTTATGGAACGACTCGGCCCTTAGGAGTCAGTTCTGCCAGGGGTTGTCTGAAAAATTAAAAGACGCGCTGGCGGTATACGAGGTCCCTGGGTCTCTTGAGGCTGCTATGTCTCTGTCCATAAGAATCGACAGACGACTCAGGGAGAGACTATTAAATTTTACGGAGGCCTCTATAGGGCAGAGATCGGTCAGTTATGGTCCAGTCGAACCAATGCAAATAGGGGGCGCCACTAGACGGGTGAATCCTCCTAAGTTCCGCCATAGGTCAGAGGTTTGTTTTCATTGTGGGGGGAGGGGTCATTTTGTAAAGGTTTGTCCCTCAGAACCCAAGAGACCACAAACAAAGGAGCCGCCGGAAAACTAGAGTCCCCAGATTGTGCGGAGGAGAACAGTCTGGGCGTATTCGTTTCCTCCATACGCATGTCTCAGTTTTTGTTGTCCGCTACCGTTGAGGCGGGCAATAAAACTGAGATCTGTTCCGTCTTTTTGGACAGTGGGGCGGGGGTCAACTTGGTGGATTCACGGTTTGCTCAGGCTCTGGGTTTTACTCCGGAACCGGTATGCAGAACTATTCCTGTGTTTGCCATCGACTCCTCCCCTCTTACTCAGAGAGAGTTAACTCAGATCATCCATAATATCCATCTGCAGGTAGGGGACTTCCATAAAGAGCATATCTCTTGTTATGTCCTGGACGGTCTTCCGGCTCCTATGGTATTGGGGCTTCCCTGGCTGGTGACTCACAATCCAGTGGTGGATTGGCAGGCCGGGGAGATTGTGGAGTGGAGTGAACATTGTAAGGACAACTGCTTGAGTAGTAGGTGCTCTACACTCTCTGTAACATCTTTACCTGCCTTTCTGTCAGATTTTTTGGATGTGTTCTCTGAGAAGGGTTGTCAGGGGTTACCACCTCATCGTCCATATGATTGCCCGATTAATCTATTACCTGGGGCAAAACTACCTAAAACCCGATTATACAATCTTTCCGGCCCGGAGAGGAAGGCTATGAAAGATTATATTTCGGAGAGTTTGGCTAAGGGACACATCAGACCCTCTTCTTCACCTGTGGCTGCAGGGTTCTTTTTCGTTAAAAAGAAAGATGGGGGCCTACGTCCTTGCCTGGATTTCCGGGAATTAAACCGGATAACTATCCGAGATCCCTATCCTCTTCCTCTCATTCCCGACCTCTTTAATCAGGTTGCTGGTGCTAAATGGTTCTCCAAAATGGATCTCAGAGGAGCCTATAACCTGGTTCGCATCAAAGAGGGGGATGAGTGGAAGATGGCTTTTAATACTCCGGAAGGGCATTATGAAAATCTGGTCATGCCATTTGGTCTTACTAATGCGCCTGCCGTATTCCAACATTTTGTCAATGATATTTTTAGTCACCTTATCGGGAGATTTGTTGTGATATATCTTGATGACATCCTGGTCTATTCCCCGGATCTGGATACACATAAGATCCATGTGAGACAAGTGCTGCAGATATTAAGGGCCAACAAATTGTTTGCTAAGTTAGAAAAATGTGTGTTCGCCGTAAAAGAACTGCCATTTCTGGGGTATGTGTTGTCAGATTCAGGTTTCCGCATGGATCCAGAGAAAGTCCGGGCGATTATAGACTGGGATCTGCCTGAGAACCTGAAGGCATTGCAACGCTTCCTGGGGTTTGCCAATTTTTATAGAAAGTTTATAAAGAACTATTCCTTGGTGGTCAAACCACTGACGGACATGACCCGAAAGGGATCCGATTTTTCCAAATGGTCACATGCAGCCAAAACTGCCTTTGCATCTCTGAAGGAGAGATTCACCTCGGCCCCTATTGTCGTACAGCCAGATGCCTCGCTTCCTTTTATTGTAGAGGTTGACGCATCAGAGGTGGGGGTGGGAGCGGTACTATCTCAGGGCCCGTCCCCTGGAGAATGGCGTCCGTGTGCTTTCTTTTCGAAGAAATTGTCTACTGCAGAAAGGAACTATGATATTGGCAACAGGGAACTTTTGGCTATTAAGTTGGCTTTTGAGGAGTGGCGTCATTTTTTGGAGGGGGCGGTTCATCCCGTCACGGTGATTACTGATCACAAAAACTTATTATATCTGGAGTCTGCTAAACGTCTCACCCCTAGACAGGCTCGGTGGTCGTTATTTTTTACTAGGTTCAATTTTGTAATAACCTATCGCCCGGGGGCAAAAAATACTAAGGCGGATGCATTGTCTCGAAGTTTTCCTGGAGGGGGTGATGTTGAGGTACCAGAGCCCATTTTGCAAAAGGGGGTGGTGATCTCTGCATTACACTCAGGTTTGGAGGGGAGGGTGTTGGAAGCTCAGGGGGACGCCCCGGCCTCCTGCCCCTCGGGTAAACTGTTTGTGCCAGAAAATTTACGACTGGAGATACTAAAAGAACACCATAACTCCACACTGGCAGGACACCCAGGTAGTAGGGCAACCTCTGAGTTAGTGTCTCGTCGGTTCTGGTGGCCTAAATGGCGCCAGGAGGTGTTGAATTTTGTGTCTGCATGTGCTACCTGTGCTCGTTCTAAGGTAGATCATACTTGTCCGGCAGGGCGTCTTTTACCTCTGGCCATCCCCAACAGGCCTTGGACGCACCTGTCAATGGATTTCATTACGGATCTACCAGTATCAGCGGGGAAGACTGTTATTCTTGTAGTTGTTGACAGATTCAATAAAATGGTGCACTTTATTGCTCTTGCCGCTTTGCCTAATGCTAATACACT
Source organism: Bufo bufo (assembly GCF_905171765.1). Classification (NCBI taxonomy): domain Eukaryota; kingdom Metazoa; phylum Chordata; class Amphibia; order Anura; family Bufonidae; genus Bufo; species Bufo bufo. Next base: position 108,191,791 of record NC_053395.1, on the reverse strand, counting down.
GGCTCAGGTTTTTATTGACCACATCGTGAAGCTTCACAGGGTCCCTTCCGATATTGTTTCGGATCGTGGTACCCAATTCGTTTCTAAATTTTGGAAAGCTTTTTGTTCTCGTTTAGGGGTTCATCTGTCGTTTTCTTCATCTTTCCATCCACAGTCCAACGGTCAGACTGAACGTACCAATCAAAACCTAGAGACATATTTGAGATGCTTTGTTTCCGAAAATCAGGAGGAATGGTCATCTTATTTACCGTTAGCCGAGTTTGCCATTAATAATCGTCGTCAAGAATCCACCGATAAGTCACCATTTTTTGGTGCGTATGGTCTCCATCCTCAGTTTTGTACGTTTAGTGAGGGGGGCCGTCTGGGATTCCCGAGGAGGAACGATTTGCGTCTTCACTTTCTTCAGTGTGGCAGAGTGTGCAAGAAAGTTTGAAGAGAATTGGTGGTAGATACAAACGTGCGGCTGATAGGAAGCGCTCTGAAGGTCCGGACCTTGGGGTGAATGACTTGGTGTGGTTGTCTACCAGAAATATCAAGTTGAAGGTTCCCTCGTGGAAATTAGGTCCGAGATTTATTGGTCCTTATAGGGTAATTAAGATCATTAACCCGGTGGCTTTTCGTCTGGAGCTACCTCAGACTCTAAGGATCCATAATGTCTTCCACAGATCTCTGCTTAAGAGATATGTAGAACCTCCTGAACCATTGCCACTACTGCCTCCACCGGTGGTTGTTGATGGCAGTCTTGAGTTTCAGGTAGAAAAGATTGTTGATTCACGATATGTTCGCCGCTCTCTTCAGTACCTGGTGCACTGGAAAGGTTATGGTTCCGAAGAGAGAATGTGGGTTCCAGCATCAGAGATAAAAGCGGACAGACTCATTCGGGCTTTTCATAGCTCCCATCCGGAGAGGCCTGGTCTTAAGGGTCCAGGGGCCCCTCGTAGAAAGGGGGGTACTGTCACGACTGTGACTGATCCAGACAGGTCTGGGAGGAGAAGGTCGCAGCGACTTGCTACTCGCGATAGCTTGTGAGTTTGCTCCGTGGTTCAGGGTATGTCATCTGGGTTTTGCCTTGTGAACCTTTTTGTCCTGACTGGGAGTTTGTAGGCATCCTTCTCAGGTGAGTCCTGTCTGCCACTCCCAGCTACTATATTAGTTTCACTTTCACTTGCAGTCATTGCCAGATATAGTCCTTACTTCCAGTGCTACTCTGACCTTGGAAGGAGATTGTTTGATGGTGTTGCTGTGGAGCTCTTGTCCGGTGTGGACTGTCGTGTTTGGGATCGCCTTCTCAGCTCGTGACTGGATAAGTCTATCTCTGCTGTTATTTGTTTGTTGCTGTCTTCCCCTGTTGTTTTCCTAGACGTGAGTGATGGTGACTAGCACTCCCATCGGCCTTTCCCCAGTCCAGTCTTGTTAGGGCGACTGAGGGTTTAGGCATCCTGCTCGCCGCACGGTTTCACACCCCGTCTAGGGTATCAGGGCAGACAGGTGCCAGCTTAGGGTTAGTCAGGGGTGGCCATTCTATTTCCCATCCGTAGATAAGGGTCCCCCTTCCCCTCCGTCTGGTGCGACACGACTGCTGCTGGGATAGCGGTCGTGACAAACTCCTCGTGAATCAACCCCGGTAGTATGTGATAAGTCTGAATATTGCAATGCTCCAGACAATAATAATTTGGTACTTAGGGATGTGGTTTGTAATAACTCTGTATCCAGCAATTTGTTACAGTTCTGTAATAATTCTGTATCCAGTGATCTGTTAGAAGTAGCTGATAATTATGTTGCCAGGGATGGTCTATAAATGTCTGATGCAGATAGGACTGAGTGTACAGGTATTGAATCTGTTCTCCACACACCTGGGGAAGCCAAGGGAAATGGCCAATAAAAATCCCTAAGAGTCTGACACTGAGAAGATAACATGGGATCAGGGCCTACTGTACTGGCAGACAATTTCCATGGGTACAAAACCAGAATGTTTACAAGGCAGTAGGGTTGAGCGAACTCGAACTGTAAAGTTCGGGTTCGTACCGAACTTTAGGATTTTTGGACCGCGGACCCGAACATTTCAGCAAAAGTTCGGGTTCGATGATTTCTTAGCGCTTTTTGAAAGGCTGCAGAGCAGCCAATCAACAAACGTTTAACTGTGTGACCTTAGAAGCCATCACAGCCATGCCTACTAATGGCATGGCTGTGATTGGCCAGTGCAGCATGTGACCCAGCCTCTATATAAGCTGGAGTCACATAGTGCTGCACGTCACTCTGCTGTGCTTAGTGTAGGGAGAGGATGATGCTGCTGTGAGGGAGAGAATAGGACAGAATCTGTTATCAGAACTCCAATTGAACTCAGCGATCTACATAGATTTAGTTGTGTGGGTGCAGTGCACAATCTTTTTACCCTGGCCTCAGCCCAGTGACAGAGAAAAAGAACTTTTATCCGTCTGTTAGTTAGGTGGGTAGCGGCAGCCATTTTATGCAAGCTCAGTGCATTCAAATCAAAGCTTGTGACAAAGCTTGTGACATTCAAATCAAAGCTTGTAATACTGCAATAATAATCTGGCTTTGAGAAAACACCAATTTTTGGCAATATCCAACATCTGGTGCCTTTGCAGGATTAGTCAATGGGCAATTTAAGCTAGAAATACAGCTATAATTTTCTGGGTTTTTAAAAACACCCTTTTTGGGCAAAATACACTATTTTACAGCCCTTGCTGCATCTGCACGTGTGAAATTCAAGCGTTATATACAGCTTTCATATTCTGTTAGTAAAAAAAACACCCTTTTTTTGCAAAATATTTAATATTGCAGCCCTTGCTGCATCTGTGATTGTTAAAAACAAGTTTTAAAAACTTAAATAATTTTCTGTCATTTTGTATGTTTTGGATAGAGGATTGTTTCTTCAACCATTTGGAACGGCTGCTGAATGACTTAATCTGGGTAAAAAAAAAAAAGGGTAAAATTAAAACAAAAATACCTTTGGTTGGCAGAAGAGGACGGCGGACTATCGGTTCCTTTTTTCCAGGGATATTATTTAGCCTCCCAAGTTCAATGGATAAAGTCAGAGGGAAATATAAATGAATATCTAACAAAGGGCTTTTACGGCCCAAAGTACAATATATTTAGTATATCGGAGACTGTATTTAATAAAACCAAAGGCAAAAAAAAGTCCAATATTCCGAATGGCTGATTTAGTTTGTGGTAAAATAAAAGGAATATTAGGAATTTCGAAGACTTCACATTTTTCACCTTTATGGTGTAATAGTAATATTAGCGAATTTCAATTAATTTCAGAATACAAATATTGGGAAAAACACAGTATTATTTATGTAGCACAGTTAGTTAAAAACGGGAAAATAGGATCACTGATAGAACTTTGTCCTGGAATGAATTTAGATTTAATGAGCCGGTATCGATATTATCAGTTGAAACACGCATTTGATGCTACACAAAATAAGTAATATTTTATTACAACAAATCACAAATTTATTGACTTTTGTTATCAATACACGTCAACAAGGGTGACTATCTCCCAAGTACATAGGAGAATAAGGAAGGGTATGGGGAAAATAATAAAATTTAATAGTGAAGAAAAATGGGCAAAGGATATAGGATCAAACACAATAGAATGGGTGAATATATAGTACAGACCAAAAGTTTGGACACACCTTCTCATTCAAAGAGTTTTATTTATTTTCATGACTATGAAGGCATCAAAACTATGAATTAACACATGTGGAATTATATACATAACAAACAAGTGTGAAACAACTGAAAATATGTCATATTCTAGGTTCTTCAAAATAGCCACCTTTTGCTTTGATTACTGCTTTGCACACTCTTGGCATTCTCTTGATGAGCTTCAAGAGGTAGTCCCCTGAAATGGTCTTCCAACAGTCTTGAAGGAGTTCCCAGAGATGCTTAGCACTTGTTGGCCCTTTTGCCTTCACTCTGCGGTCCAGCTCACCCCAAACCATCTCGATTGGGTTCAGGTCCGGTGACTGTGGAGGCCAGGTCATCTGGCGCAGCACCCCATCACTCTCCTTCATGGTCAAATAGCCCTTACTTTCAAAGTTTTGCCAATTTTTCGGCTGACTGACTGACCTTCATTTCTTAAAGTAATGATGGCCACTCGTTTTTCTTTACTTAGCTGCTTTTTTCTTGCCATAATACAAATTCTAACAGTCTATTCAGTAGGACTATCAGCTGTGTATCCACCTGACTTCTCCTCAACGCCACTGATGGTCCTAACCCCATTTATAAGGCAAGAAATCCCACTTATTAAACCTGACAGGGCACACCTGTGAAGTGAAAACCATTTCAGGGAACTACCTCTTGAAGCTCATCAAGAGAATGCCAAGAGTGTGCAAAGCAGTAATCAAAGCAAAAGGTGGCTACTTTGAAGAACCTAGAATATGACATATTTTCAGTTGTTTCACACTTTTTTGTTATGTATATAATTCCACATGTGTTAATTCATAGTTTTGATGCCTTCAGTGTGAATCTACAATTTTCATAGTCATGAAAATAAAGAAAACTCTTTGAATGAGAAGGTGTGTCCAAACTTTTGGTCTGTACTGTATATAAAAACATAAAAAAGTCAACAATTGCCAGCAACTTTAGGTTAATTCATTTTAATATTATCCATAGAATATATATGACCCCCATATTGTTAAGTAAGATCTACAAAGAGCGAGAGGCAAACTGTTGGAAATGCAGAGAAGAGTCTGCAGATTATTTGCATATGATATGGGGCTGTCCAAGTGTGCAACTTTATTGGAGGGAGGTTTTCCGCGTTCTAAGTGCAGAGTCTTTAATACCTCTTCCATGTAATCTAGAAGTCGCCGTCTTAGGTAGTATTCCATCATTATCCAGAGACAAAAGGAAGAAAAGGGTTTGGATAAGGGTTCTTACGGTAGCAAGGGTGATTATTGCGAGAGAGTGGGGTTCAAAGAGCGCACCGAATATTACAAAGTGGAAAAACTAATTGGCACGGATCGAGAGGTTTGAGGAATAAATCGCCGATAGTAGATGAGTGGAGTCGCTGCCGTGAGGGCGAGATAGGTGGAGAGGTGAGGGAGAGATGGGAGCAACCATCGCTAACGGAATACACCGAGAGGACCACCAGGGGGGTGGGGGTTTGTGTAACTTGGGCGACAATTAATCTGGATAGATTGGAATTTAATTGGTAGCTTGGGAGCTTCCCATAGCACAGTACACAACTTGCTAGTTTTGTGGTGCTTTTGTTTGTTGTACCTTATTGTATTGATTGTCCTGGCAGATTGTGTGTCGATGTATCCGGATTGTTGTACTGTCAAATTGGTCTGTTTTTGTATTGGAAAATAAATAAATAAATTTATTTAAAAAAATTAAAATAAAATATCCAACATCTGGTGCCTTTGCAGGATTAGTCAGTGTGCAATTTAAGCTAGAAATACAGCTATAATTTTCTGGGTTTTTAAAAACATCTATTTTGGGCAAAATACACTATTTTACAGCCCTTGCTGCATCTGCACGTGTGAAATTCAAGCGTTATATACAGCTTTCATATTCTGTTAGTAAAAAAACACCCTTTTTTTTTTTGCAAAATACTTCATTATTTCAGCCCTTGCTGCATCTGTTACTGTTTAAAACAAGTTTGAAGAGGGGCGGAGCTTGCCAATGGCGGAGTGAGCAGCACACTGCCTGAGCTCCTGAGCACCGCCGGCATTTACAGCCCCATATAGCATCCAGAAGCCCACAGATTTTTCATGGGTCGCAAGAGGGGCACAGCTAACACCCCGGCACCCGCATCACGAGAATCGGGGGACATCACAAAGTTCCTGTGCCCGTCCAGCCAGCCTGAAAGCCTGAGATCCGGCGCCACAACCTCCAAGATGGCGGAGCAGGCGCGGGAAACGAGCGCCTCTACTCCTCTGACTAGAGGGAAAACTGCGGCCCTCACCTCCAGGAACCAGGGGGAACATAGCACCGGAGGACCTCCGGTTTCATATGCAGCAGTGGCAGCAGCGGTGAGTCCTACCTTGGGGTCCGTCCCTTCATCGCCAGCCTCCAGGGGTTCAGAGGCCTATTCAGGCCCACAGCTCTCCCACCACAGCTCCCCTGCCTTGTCGGCTGCCTCCAGTAGATCGCCCACTGCCCTCTCCCATGAGGATGACTGGGACTGGAAGCTCCATTTAAAATCCCTTCCCACTACTGCTGAGGTAGATGCTTTGCTCAGCAGGATGGAAGCTTCCCACAAGCAAGATATTGCGGCCTTGCATCAGGATATCAGGCATGTGGGGCAGAGGGTAGAGGAGGTGGAGAACAAACAGGAGCAGATCTTTAATACTCTGGATTGTCACCGTGCAGTCATTAATGAGCACGCTGCTCAAATGCAGGACATTCTAACCCACATGGACGATATTGAAAACCGCAATAGGAGAAACAACCTCCGAATAAGGGGGGTCCCTGAATCTGTAGAAGATCTGCCATCCTGGGCGCAACGCCATTTTGCCTCACTTTTGGAAATTAATCCGGACAGGATCATTGAGATAGATCGGATCCATCGGGCGCTGGGCCCAAAATCAACGGACCTGAAACGTCCCAGGGACATTATTTGCCGTATTCACTTTTACAAGGAGAAGGAGTCCATCCTCAAAGCTGCTCGAGCTGCGGCTGGCCCTGAATCGGGCCCGAATACCATCCAGATCCTCCCGGACCTAGCACGCCGCACCTTACAACTTAGGAAGGCCTTGAAACCGCTTCTATCCACACTCAGGGACAATGAGATCCTGTATAGATGGGGGTATCCCTTCCAGCTCTCGGCCAAGAGAAACGGGAAGTCTGCTACGTTCAAATCTCTTGAAGACCTCCCCAGATTTCTGGCTACACTAGATCTCCCCGCGGTGGAGCTGCCTGACTGGCCCAGACCCCTCATGGTGCCGCCCGTTAGTGATCGTGAAGAATGGCAAGAGGCGATCCCGAAACCGCAGAGGCATCCCAGACGCCATTCCAGACCACCTGTTTGAGCCTAATTGGCTTTCGTGGGACTTCACATATTATCCCAATGCGCTGGTTCAGTGTATAGTATTCATGTTCTAATGTTTTATGCTATATGTTATATATCTTTGATATTCCTTTTTATATGCCGGGGGTCAGTGGGGCTGCTGCCTTGCCCTTGACCTCTCCTCCCCTCGTTAGGGGTATCGACACCTGGTGTCGAACGTGACTATAGTCACTTACTAGTCTACCTCGGAGCCATAGTTTTTGGCTCTCTCTTATAGGAGGTTTTTCTTTTGTTTTGTTTTTTTTCTTTTCTTTTTCTTTGTTGTTTTATCTGCGTGTTGCTTGTTAGTCCTTGTCTCTTTCCTTTTGTTTGGATCCTCGTGTTCCCTCCCCCACTTAATCCAGTTTCCTCTCAGAGGTCGGTAAGATGTCCCCTCTCTCTTTTTGTACGTATAATGCCAGGGGCCTAAATAAACCAGAAAAACGTAGCCAGATTCTATATCGCTTTCACCGGAAGCGGGTCATGCTTATTATGTTCCAGGAGACCCACTTTAAGCTTGCCTCGGTTCCCAGGTGTGACCGTGGGTATTACACGACTTGGTTCCATAGTCCCAACCCCGTCAAAAAAGCAGGAGGTGTATCTATTGCATTCCATAAATCTTTTCGGCCTACGATTTTGGCTACAGATATTGATAGTAGGGGGCGCTATGTATTCCTCAAGCTGTCTGATGGTCCACGTGTATACACGGTTGCTAATGTCTATTTTCCCAACCAGGGGCAGATTCCATATGGCTCCAAGATTCTCAGGAAACTGGCTCGCTTTGCAGATGGATCCTCTATCATCCTGGGCGGTGATCTGAATATGGTGATGGACCCGGATCTGGATTCTTCGTCTGGTAGGTCAGCTATCTCTCCGACATCCCAGCGTTCCTTTAGGGAAATCCTGTCCTCTCTCCGCCTTGTAGATCTCTGGAGGGTGCTGCATCCGGGAGTCAGAGATTTCAGTTTTCATTCTTTAGCCCACAATAGCTATGCCAGACTAGACCATTTATTTATTTCACAATCTTTGCTTGAGGAGGATCCACTTAGCTCAATGGATGGCTTCCTTTGGTCTGACCACACTCCAGTGTATGGCCTACTGAGATTTCAGCAGACGCCTTCCCGTCCCTTCACGTGGAGATTGAATGACAATCTTCTTAACGACCTGGTGTGCATGTCAGACATTAGGAAGGCCATCTCTGAGTTTACAGTTAACCACCAAACAGACCCCTCTCCCCCGCCGATTAAATGGGAAGCCCTTAAGTGTGTGCTCAGGGGGATTTTCATATCTCATGGCGCTAGACTCAAAAAGGAGAAGTCCGCTAAACTCTCCTCCCTACTTTCACAACTCGACGGGAAAGAGACCTCAAATAAATTGACCCCCTCTGATCAGTTGAAAGCTGATATCTCGCTGCTCCGCCAACAAGTAATTCAAATTCTAGACCAAAGATCACTATGTTTGCGTGATAAGGTAAAATTTGGATTTTTTGAATATGGCGATAAAAGTGGGAAGTGGCTTGCCAGAGCTCTACATCCTAGGTTACCCCAGACCCAGATATCCTCACTTAACACATCCGACAAGGGAATTGTTTATGCTCCATCCGAAATCTCATCAGAATTCCGCACCTATTATAGCTCTCTTTATGACTTGAACACAGGGAGGGACTCAGCGTCTGCTTCCTTTACACAGGATACTAAAGATTATCTAGACCAATTCGGCCCTGAAAAGATTCCTAGCGTAGATTCTTTGGCGCTGGAAGATGACTTTTCATCCCCAGAAATTGCGGGAGTTATAAGAGATCTCAAAAATGGGAAAAGCCCAGGCCCAGATGGCCTTACCCCACGCTTTTATAAGCTTCTTATAGATGAGCTATCCCCCTTATTACTCGAATCTTTTAATTCCATAGCAGTGGGAACCCCCTTCCCTCCCCAAACTTTACAGGCCCATATAACGGTTATACCTAAACCTGATAAAGATCCCTCTTATTGCTCCAATTATAGGCCTATTTCTCTTTTAAACGTGGACCTAAAGGTGTACGCTAAATTACTAGCCTTACGATTACACCCCCTCATCCCGAAGTATATCCATCAGGAACAGGTGGGCTTTGTCCCGGGCAGGGAAGCTCGAGATAGTACCTTGAAGACCTTGGGCATCATAGCTAGAGCTAGGAATACTAGGTCTCCTCTGTGTTTACTTTCAGTGGATGCAGAGAAGGCCTTTGACAGGGTCAATTGGGGCTTCTTAACCTTAACCCTGGAGCATTTAGGACTCGGTTCTAAAATGATTAAACGTATTATGGCTCTCTACTCTTCTCCCTCAGCTCAGGTAAGGGCTAATGGCCTTTTATCCACACCTTTTGCTATCAAGAATGGTACACGCCAGGGTTGCCCCTTATCCCCCTTCCTATATATTCTGACCATGGAATCCTTAGCTAATGCGCTGCGCAATAATCAAGATATAAAGGGGGTGAGAGTTGGAACTAAGGAGCATAAACTTTCCCTTTTTGCCGATGATTTGCTTCTCTATCTCTCGGACCCCAGAATAGGCCTTCCTTCGGTCCTGCGGGAATTTGAGAGATTTGGGAGGCTTAGTAACTTCAAAGTTAATATCCAGAAATCTGAAATCTTGAATATTTCGTTACCACGCAGGGAAATTTCTCATGTTAAAGAAAGCTTCTCGTTTAAAGTAGCCTCGGACTCGATTCGCCACTTAGGCATTAACCTCCCAGCAAACCCCAATCTCCTCTTTCAAATGAACTACAAACCCTTATTTAGGAAGGTAGAGGCTTCTCTCCAGAAGTGGTCCCCCCTGCAGATTTCTTGGTTTGGTAGAATAAATGCCCTAAAGATGGATATCTTACCCAAATTCCTCTACCTGTTCCAGACTGCCCCGTGTATTATACCAAATAGTTTTTTTGCCCAATTGCGGTCATTAGCTTCTAGGTTTATCTGGAATGGCACTAAGGCCAGGGTGAGTTACAGAGTTTTATCCAGAGCGAAGAGTGTGGGGGGAGCTGGCCTTCCTGACTTCCAGGCATATTTTAGAGCTTCCATTTCTAATTGTGTTCTAGACCTTATACACAAACGATCTCTGAAACTTTGGGTAGACATAGAACACACCCTCGAGCCCCATATGGTACCTGGGATATTTTGGCTCCCTATAGCAACACTAAATAGCCTTCTACATACTCTTTGTTCTCCCCTACTTCAGATCCTGATCAAACTATGGAGTAGATTTGCCTCCAAAATCAAGTTAATCTCCGCACCGGGTCCTTTGACGCATATTGTGGCTCATCCTGGCCTCCCCTCACAGATCAAGAATCTCCCCTTCTTCCGCACAATTCCCCCGCCCCGGATCCTAATTAGGGACATCTTTAACAGCTCAGGGCTCCTACCTCTCGTGGATCTATCACACATATTCCAAAACTCCCCGAGCCGCTGGTTCCACTACTTTCAACTTCGTAGCTTCTTGGGCTCTCTGGCTCCCGGATCGCAGCTGTCTGCCCCTCTGACAAATTTTGAAAAGCTCTGTGTTGCCAACACAGGCCCAGATCATGGTATTTCTTTGATATATGGCTTGCTGGGTGCCGGTGGAGATGGGGACCTATCACTCGTTGAACAGATGAGAGGTGTTGGGTTTGCCTCTGGTTGGGAGAGTGAACTGACGTTCTCCCTGTCCTCTGAGCAATGGAATCGTTCCCTCTTATTTACGCATAAATCATCCAGGTCCTGTCGTTTACAGGAGTTGAACTATAAGATCCTTACTCGTTGGTATAGGACGCCGGTTAAGTTGCATCATTTTTATCCATCGGTCCCCAACACCTGTTGGCGGTGCCATTCAGAGGTTGGTTCCATGCTACATATCTGGTGGGACTGCCCTGGGGTCGCCCCTTTGTGGCAAGATGTTTTTTCTCTGTATAATGCACTTTACCGGTCTACTATATCTCCCTCCCCTTTGATTGCCCTGCTCTCTATATTCCCGGGTAGGATCAAACATGTCAAAAAGGGAGTACTTAAAACATTTGTCCTTTCTATGAGACAGATCATACCACGCCAGTGGAGATCCTCAGACAGTTTGCAGAGAATTACGTGGATACGTGCCCTGGATGCCTTATTCAGGATGGAAGAAATGGAAGCTGAGGCCTGTAACCAAGTCCAAACATTTGCACTAACCTGGGAACCTTGGAATCAATTTAGGAGCTCCTCTCGTTTTCAAACCTGGTTGGTCTCAGGTGACTGTACCTGGGATACGTGATATGATGTCTTGTCCTTTCCCCTTCCCCCCCGCCCCCCCTACTTTCCACCCCCCCTCCCTCCCCTGTCTTTTGTTTCGTCGTGTTTTGTTCTTGTCTGTCCCCCTGTCTCTCCTAGGTTAACGATTTAATCTGTTTCACTTAAGAGTTACATATTAGTAGCCCTTTGTTCAAAACGCCATCACTGAGTATCTCAGGATTGTGTCCTAAGTTCCTTTTGCCTTCCCTTTCAGTAGTCAAGGTTCTTCATATCGTACTGTATGTATCTAATATTGCTGAACCTCTCCTTTAGCATTTATTTGATGGCATTTGTTTTCTCTGGTCTTCATGGTTGCGTCCCAGAGAAATATGGTGGTCTCTGAATCCATCTGTGCACTTTATTTTATGTTTTACATGGTCTTGGAAATGGAATTGGAGATATACTTTTCATACAATGTCTTGGTTGCTATGTATGATTGTTGTGTTCTTTTTCTATTCAATAAAAATAGATTCAACACTAAAACAAGTTTGAAATACTTCAATAATTTTCTGGCTTTGAAAAAACACCAATTTTTGGCAATAACCTTCATTTTGGGCCTCTGCCGCATTAGTCAGTGTGCAATTTAAGCTAGAAATACAGCTATAATTTTCTTGGTTTTTAAAAACACCCTTTTTGGGCAAAATACACAATTTTACAGCCCTTGCTGCATCTGCAAGTGTGAAATTTAAGGGTTATATACTGCTGTCATATTCTGTTATTAAACAAACACCCATTTTGGGCAAAAAAACTTTAATTGCGGCCTAGTCTACATCTGTACGTGTGAGATACACCCTTTACATACTGTGGTTCTATTCTGTTATTTGAAAAACAACAATTTTGGGCAAAAAAATTAAATTGTGGCCTAGTCTGTATCTGTACGTGTGAGATACACACTTTAGATACTGTGGTTATATTCTATTATTAAAACACCCTTTTTGGGCAAAAAAAACTTTAATTGCGGCCTAGTCTACATCTGTACGTGTGAGATACACCCGTTAGAAACTGTGGTTCCATTCTGCTATTAATAAAACACCCAATTTTGGGCAAGATCCTAAATTTTAGAAATATGAGGAGAGAGTCAAATAAGGGATATGGCCCAGGTAGTAGTGCTGCTGGTGGAGCTCCTGTTGCAGGGAGAGGACGTGGTTGATCTGTGCCAGCTACACGCACAAGTGAAACCCCTTCCTCAGGTGCGAGTAGGCGACAGAACCTGCAGCGGTATTTGGTCAGGCCAAATGCGGCTCTACGAATGGTGAGGCCAGAACAAGTACAGGCGATAGTAGATTGGGTTGCTGACAGTGCCTCCAGTTCCTTCACATTGTCTCCCAACCAGTCTCCTGCTGAAATATTAGAGTTGGCACCTGCAGCCCATGTCCATCAGTCTTTCACCTCACCCCCTTGCAAATCAGCCAAGCAGCCTGAGCCCCAAGTCATGCAGCAGTCTTTTCTAATTTTTGATGACTCTGTTAGCAGGGTTTCCAAGGGTCATCCACCTATCCCTGCCCCAGAAGTGGAAGAGATTGAGTGCACCGATTCCCAACCACTTATGTTTCAAGATGAGTACATGGGAGCACCATCGCAGCACGTCTCGGATGATGACAAAACACAGGTGCCAACTGCTGGGGCTTTCGAAAGTGTGCAGACTGACAAGGAGGGCAGGGGTGAAGATTGGGTGGAAGATGATGTGGAGGACGATGAGGTCCTCGACCCCACATGGAATCAAGGTCATGCGAGTGACCTGTGTATTTCGGAGGAAGAGGCAGTGGTCGCACAGAGCCACCAGCAGAAGAGGGAGCAGGGTGCAAAAGCGGAGAGGCTGTCCCCTAGACAGTACGCCTGCTACTGTCCACCGCAGCAAGGGACCAAGCACACCAAAGCCAGCTCCAAGGAGTTCCCTGGCGTGGCACTTCTTCAGACAATGTGCTGACGAAAAGACACGAGTGGTTTGCACGCTGTGCAATCAGAGCCTGAAGCGAGGCATAAATGTTCTCAACCTGAGCACAACCTGCATGACCAGGCATTTAATGGCAAAGCACGAGCTGCAGTGGAGTAGACACCTCAAAAACCGAGAAAGGTCTCTGGCTTCTCCTGCTTCCTCTTTTGCTGCAGTCTCGGCCTCTTCATCCACCTCTGGAGTGACAGTGCCACCTGCCACCCCGCAAACAGAGGATCTGCCAGCAACACCACCATCTGGGTCACCAAGCATCTCCACAATGTCCCACGGAAGCGTTCAGCTCTCCATCTCTCAAACACTGGGGCGGAAGAGGAAGTACCCACCTACCCACCCGCCATCCCTGGCCCTGAATGCCAGCATTTCTAAATTACTGGCCTTTGAAATGCTGGCATTCCGTCTGGTGGAGACTGAGAGTTTTAAAGGCCTTATGGCGGTAGCTGTCCCACAGTACGTCGTGCCCAGCCGCCACTACTTTTCCAGGCGAGCCATCCCTTCCCTGCCCAACCAAGTGGGGGACAAAATCAGATGTGCACTGAGCAACGCCATCTGTGGCAAGGTGCACCTCACTACGGATACGTGGACTAGTAAGCACGGTCAGGGACGTTATATCTCCCTAACAGCACACTAGGTAAGTGCAGTGGCGGCTGGGCCTGAGGCGGATAGCAGTTTGTCGCATGTCCTTCCACCGCCGAGGATTGCAGGGCGCTTCAGTTTTCCTCCTGTTGCTTCCTCCTCCTACTCTGCTTCCTCATCCTCTACCGGCTCTTCATCCGGTCAGCGTAACACCTTCACCACCAACTTCAGCACAGCCAGGGGTAAACTACAGCAGGCAATTTTAAAACGTATCTGTTTACAAACCCCACACCGCAAGCGCACGCGGGTAAACGTGCTGCTGGTGGCATTACCACCTGACAGTGGGGGCACAGTGGAAGCACAAGGCGAAGGCAGAGGAGAAGGAAGATGTCGCCAACGCAGCTAGGGCACCGCTAGCACCTCAGAAGGCAGGGTTAGCATGGCCGAAATGTGGAAAAGTTTTGTCAGCACGCCATAACAACCAGCATAACAACCAGCACCACCAACTGATATGGAATATCTTACCAGGAGGCAGCATTTCACCAACATGGTGGAGCAGTATGTGTGCACACGCCTACACGTACTGAATGACGGGTCTGCCCCCTTCAACATCTGGGTCTCCAACATGGCCTGAGCTTGCCCTTGCCCTTTACACCTTGGAGGTGCTGGCCTGCCCTGCAGCCAGTGTATTATCTGAGCGTGTGTTTAGCACAGCAGGGGGCGTTATCACAGACAAGCGCAGCCGCCTGTCCACAGCCAATGGACAAGCTCACGTTCATTAAAATGAACCAGGCATGGATCCCACAGGACTTGTCCGTACCTTGTGCAGAATAGACATGTATACCAGTCTTAACCAGCCATTGTTATACTACAGCGCAATTACTCATTCTTGTATTTTGGATTGTACCCTAATTTAAAAAAAATTATAAAAATTAAAACAAAAAAACTGTGTTGGCTACCTCGTCCTCCTCCACCGCTGGTTCCACCTACACCGCTACGTCCACCGCCTTCTCTAACTCCTACTCCGTATGGACCTCCATCTCATAAATCAAGTTTTTTGATTTGTGGTCCTGGCTACGGTGGGAGACCGTGAAGAAGAACGGAGGGGAAGGGGATGACATGACTGGCAACTATAGATGGCTGGGGTGTGCGGGAAGCCATGGCCGGGTGCGAGCTAAATGAGGGCGAGCTAAATGAGGGGCACGCCTGATGGTGAGAGAGGTGAAGAAGGGGACGGGAGGGAGGGGTGAGAGCGCAGCGTCCATGATGGGAGCGTGGGGCCGCGCTAAATAGGCCTCCTTCGCCCCTCCCACAAACGCAGGCTGAGCTTCAGCCTTACTACTTGTGGTCCTGGCTACGGTGGGAGACCGTGAAAAAGAACAGAGGGGAAGGGGATGACATGACTGGCAACTATAGATGGCTGGGGTGTGCGGGAAGCCATGGCCGGGTGCGAGCTAAATGATGGCGAGCTAAATGAGGGGCAAAAGTCAACGGGTAGGAATGTAAAGGTGGAACTCAGAGCTAAGCTGGTGAAAGCTTTGGCGATTTCGGCCCTCGGATTAGGGATGTAATGCGTGAAGCAGGAGGATTGCCATCTGCCCATTTTCTGGATGACGTGTGCTGGGACCCCGTGACTCGATGCTGCGGAAGCCGCGCCTATGCGAAACGAATGTCCCGAGATGGCCTTGGCATCGAACCCTAACCCGGAAGCCAACGTTCTGATATGATGGATGAACTGTGAAGTCGTGAGACATTTGGAGTTGAAGGGAAAGAGAGGGCTGCCTGGTGCGGAAACTTTTAAGATGGCGAGAAGCTTTTTGAACACGGCAACCGGGCACCATTCATTGAAGGTCTGGAAGTAGATAATTTTAACTGGAGGTCCTACTTGGGAAGTTTTGGTGGAAGGGAGAGAAAGGGTGCAATGAGTCTGCTGCCAGACCAGCTGGTCTGAAGTGGGGCCTGCGTGTCCTGGAGAGCCAGTGAATTCCCCGGGCCGTAAGAACCCGTAGAAACAGAGATACATGGCAGCTTTGATCACTAAGCTTTTATATGGCCCGAAAGGATCGTTGTCTAGGGAGGTGGAAAAAGCCCTGAACATTGCCCCGGTGACTGGTTTCCTCCGGGACTCCGGCTTGTTGCTGCTCTTTTGGATCCCTCTAAGGGTGGATTTGATGGCCTGGGAAGAAAATATGGACTGGCTGCCTGGGAAATCTAAAGTGAGGAAGTGCTGTACCCCTGCCAGGTACAATTTGATGGTGCTGAAAGATAGGTGAAGGTCTGTGTGACAATAAGCCAGGAATGCCATGACATAAGTTGTTTGGTCCAGATGTCCTTGTGGGTGTCTGAGGGAGAATTGTGAGAAGGTTTCCCACCCAGTCTTGTAGTTCCTGGCTGTATTGAGGGATAAGGAGTTATGGATGAGTGACTTGGCAGTTCTGACATGCTTGCTCAATCCATCATCAGTGTCTCGACTGCCGGTGGAGGAACCCCTGAAGGATCTGCGTCTGGCATCACCTGAAAAAAAACCGGGAAGTTGAAACGGGAGAGGGCATCAGCTGCTGTGTTTGCTGAACCCTGTATGAACCTGCATGAAAAATGAAAGTTGTATTTTAAGGCAAGGCATACTAATCTGCGGACAAAAGGCATAATTTGTGGGGAGGAGGAGCGACCTTTGCTGAGGATTTCTACCACTGCCTGATTGTCCGTGACGAAGACGACAGGCTTGTTCCTCCAGACCTCCCCCCAGGTCTGGGCAGCTGCCACGATGGGATAAATTTCTAACAGTGGAGAGGATTTGATGGAACTCTGGATGGAGGAAATCTGAGGCGGCCAGGGACCCGCGAACCAGTGGTTCTCGAAAATGGCTGCAAACCCTTTTGAACCTGCTGCGTCGGAAAACACGGTGGGAGAATTATCGTCCCAGGAAGGGACGAAGAGGGAGATGCCGTTCCAGCTGGTCAGTAAATGGTGCCACATGTGGAGATCGGCCGTTGCGGCGGCGTCGAGGTGGATCAAGGAGTCCTGATCCGAGGCAGCAGGTAAAAGTTGCAGCAATCTGGAGATGAATGCCCGCCCCTGGGGCATGATCTTGGAGGCAAAATTTAACATTCCCAGAATCGACTGGAGTTCGACCTTGGTGAGGGTCCTGGCCGCGACAGACCTCCTGATGGAATCTTGGATTCTTAGAAGTTCTTAGAAGTTTTTCGTCGGGCAATCGGGCTTCCATCTTATCAGTATCCAAGATGATCCCCAGAAATGTTATGACTGAAGATGGACCTTCGACTTTTGCTGGGGCAATCGGGACGTTTAATTTTGAGAACAAGTCGAGGAGTACCTGGAGCTGATTAGGTGCTTGGTCTGCGGTCTCGATCAACAGGAAATCATCGAGATAATGGATGACCCTGGAGCATCCGCCGTGGTTGACCAAGACCCAGTGGAGAGCAGTGGCTAATTGATCAAACGTCAGTCTATCTGAGAAATAGTACCGTTCCCTCCACTTGATGCCGTAGAATTTCCATAAATGGGGTGAGACTGGAAGCAGTTTGAAAGCGTCGGCGATGTCCGCTTTGGAAAGCCACGCGCCTGACCCCAGCTGGAGGATCAACCGGATGGCCTCGTCCAAGGAGGAATACCGCATAGAGAAGTCTTCTGAAGGGATGAGCGAATTTAAGCTAGGTGTGCTGGAAACATGAGGAGCAGAAAGGTCAAATATCAGTCTTTTTTTATTTGAATTTTTTTTTGTGACCAGGCCAATGGGGTTGACCCTCCAGATGTCAAAGGGGGGAACTATGAATGGACCCAGGAGGAAACCCTTACTGATCTCAGACTGGATGAGAGAGTCTACTGATTCAGGATCTGCCAAGGCGGAACGGAGATTGGAACCCTCCCAAGTTGTTTGCGGGTGGGAAACTAGCCCTGTATGAAACCCCTGTGAGAAACCGGAGACCAAAAACTGCACGAAAGCGGGATCGTGGTGATGCAGCAGGAGGGCGGCTAGTAGGTCAATGTTGACTCCAGCTAGTCATAGCTGTTTTGATGACCTTTGCGGACAGGACGACTGGGGGTGGGCCCTGAAACAAATGGTGCACACGTGCAAAGCCTTGCATTTTGAGAAATAGCAATCAGACCAATTGAAATTGTTACAAACTTGACTTCTGCCCAAAAACACTATGGGCCTGCCCCATTTGTCTGTGTTCTGCCCTGAACTTGAAGACGTGGAAGGGAAGGCCGAGGGTCTGCCTTGGGCCAGGGCCCCTGAGTTGGGACACCAGTCTGAGGAATGCAAGATGGACTGGCAATTGGCGCAGGTGGGAGCTTTGAGGCCTGCAAAGTGCCTGCAGAAGAGCTCCATGTCTAGTATGGACCAATCCGTGATGTGCCGGAACTGGGACAGAGCAGCGGCGGCTTTGGCAGAGAACGAACGATGGTAGTCGTAAAATGCGTGACCTCCGTACTTGTGTCCCAAATCAGTGACCCTGTAGAGGTAGGTGTCAAGTTCCTCTCTGCGGTGCGGTTGGGCCGAGCATAGGATGTCTTGGAAAAGGCTGAAGGCCAGCACGAACTCTGGAATGGAGAGCTTTTTATGCAACCGGGCGTCTTTGGACTTGAGAACCACTGATATATCTCCACATGCAATGGTCCTGTTCTCGTCAGAGTCGTGGGTAGAAATGAGTATGGAAGCCAAGTTAATGTCTTTACCTGCCAAAATGTCCTTTCGGATATTATCGGGAACGAAATGTGATGGTGAAATGGTGAAGGAGCTGGGGGCCTGGCTTGGGGTTGGGGCATGAATGGCGGGCGGGCCTGGAACCGGAGAGGTGGGAGTGCTTGAACTTGATGGCCTGGTTTCCACCACTAGCAACCTGGTCTGCATATCGGACACTGAACTGGTGAGAGTGTTGATAGCAGAATGAAGCTGGGCCAGCGCTGTCTGGACCGTGGACAGAGACACCTGATCTTCAGCCGCTGAGATAGGCCCTGCCGTCAGTAGCCTGTACAACTCAGCTTTGCGGGCTGAGGCAGGATAGCGGATGCCTCTCCTGGTTAGTTCGGCCATGAGTTTCGGGATGGTCCATTGCCTGCATGAAAGAGTGCTTCCATGGGCCGAGCCGGGCGATTCCGGAATGGATCGGGTCTCGATGATATCCGATGCGTGGGACATCGTGCTGTGGAAAGGAAAAAAATGGGAGGTAAGATGGGTGATAGAGCCACCTGACACCAGCGAGTGAATCTGTGAAACCCTCTGAATGACACCGAAAAGTGACCGAATCCGTTACCAGGGAGAGGTTAAGAGGCCCAACCTACCTGATGAGCTGGTTTAAACTGAAAAAGGAAAAAAGACCTGCGGATGCTGGCCTGATCCTAGGGAATGAAGTAGTGAAACCAACTTACCTGGACTTAGCTGATGAAAACGTAAACGGAAATCACCTGGATGAAAAAGGTGACCTAGGATTGGTACCTTGAGGAATTCGCCTAGCAAACTTTGAACCGAACAGACCTCCGGGGTGACCCTAGAAACATGGGGTGAGGTTCGAGATAAGCAGAAGCAAGTATAACCTGACGCGAATCAGGGAGCGAAAGCTGGGTCGAGCTTGACTGTGCCTGACACCTGTGGGGTGCCCTTGAATGACCTGATGTCTTGCGGGCGGCCGGAACCCGTGAGCTAGCTGCGTGGCTAGAGGCGAAGCTCCTGAGGCGCATCGGAGCAACTAAGTTTAGGACGGGCCGAGTGAGTAGCGCGACCGAGCACCTGCTGCATGGCAGGAAGTGTAAATGAGGCGTGAGAACCTGTCCCTGATGCGTGTCAGGGTGGTGGATAAACCTGATGCGTGTCAGGAAAACTAACGTGGACTGCTACGTGGCAGACCACAACTGAAGCCTGAATACGTGTCAGGGAAAGAGAACGAGACGGAAAAGGCATCTGCTGCGTGGCAGATGATTACGTGAAATAAACATTTAAATTGACATAAATCTGCTGCGTGGCAGACAATAGCGTGGATGAACCTAAGGAAAAATTGACATGAATCTGCTGCGTGGCAGACAATAGCGTAAATGAATCTAAGGAAAAGACAAATTTTTGACATGAATCTGCTGCGTGGCAGACAATAGCGTGGATGAACCTAAGGAAAATTGACATGAATCTGCTGCGTGGCAGACAATAGCGTAAATGAATCTAAGGAAAAGACAAATTTTTGACATGAATCTGCTGCGTGGCAGAGAATAGCGTGGCTGAACCTGAGGAAAAATTGACATGAATCTGCTGCGTGGCAGACAATAGCGTGGATGAACCTAAGGAAAAATTGACATGAATCTGCTGCGTGGCAGACAATAGCGTAAATGAATCTAAGGAAAAGACAAATTTTTGACATGAATCTGCTGCGTGGCAGACAATAGCGTGGATGAACCTAAGGAAAATTGACATGAATCTGCTGCGTGGCAGACAATAGCGTAAATGAATCTAAGGAAAAGACAAATTTTTGACATGAATCTGCTGCGTGGCAGACAATAGCGTGGCTGAACCTGAGGAAAAATTGACATGAATCTGCTGCGTGGCAGACAATAGCGTGGATAAACCTAAGGAAAAATTGACATGAATCTGCTGCGTAGCAGACAATAGCGTAAATGTATCTAAGGAAAAGACAAATTTTTGACATGAATCTGCTGCGTGGCAGACAATAGCGTGGCTGAACCTGAGGAAAAATTGACATGAATCTGCTGCGTGGCAGACAATAGCGTAAATGAATCTAGGGAAAAGACAAAATTGACATGAATCTGCTGCGTGGCAGACAATAGCGTGGATGAACCTAAAGAAAAATTGACATGAATCTGCTGCGTGGCAGACAATAGCGTAAATGAATCTAAGGAAAAGACAAAAATGACATGAACTGCTGCGTGGCAGAAAATAGCGTGAATGAAACAGACAAAATTGACATGAAGCTGCTGCGTGGCAGACAATAGCGTGGCGGACAATTTGACATAAATCTGCTGTGTGGCAGACACTGACGTGAAGGTGAAATTTAAGCGTCTGTGCACCTGCTCTGCACCTGGAGAGAGGGTTTTTTTTTTTTTTTGCACTGCTTTACTGAGGCCGAATAGCAGTGTTTGATTCTTGTTTTCCAGGGCATTGTGTTGATGCAGACCATGACTTGAAACCGCAGTTTTATTAAATTAGGCTAAAAATATGCCGAATACTAAGCCAGCTGGCTGTCGGGTTCCCAGTGCCGGCGTTGCCTGGAGACCAGTGCGGGAGGTGGGGCCAGCAGGCAGACATGTGGAAGCGTCGGCGTTGCCTGGAGACCTAGTGCGGGAGGTGGGGCCAGCAGGCAGACAAGTTGAATCGTTTGAAGAGCGTGGCGCCGAGGCTCCCAGGACAGGGAGCAGCTCAAGGCGCCGCTTCGCTTACCAGGGGAGCGCGGTTCGGGAGGGTAGAGAACTTCCGACCGGAGGCAGGAACGAGCAGGAACGAGCACGAACAGGAACGAGCAGCAGCGAGGGTAAGCGGCAGCGTCGGCACTGAAACCGGAAGTGCAGAGACGTCACGTGAGAGCGCAGCGTCCATGATGGGAGCGTGGGGCAGCGCTAAATAGGCCTCCTTCGCCCCTCCCACAAACGCAGGCTGAGCTTCAGCCTTACTACTTGTATGTATTCTATATTTTGTCATTTCACTAATTTGTCTTACATTTTCGGGTGAAATTCACCAATTTTTGGGTGTGATGTACCACTGGTATAGGCGCGGCAGACGCCGCATTTGTGTGAGGGGAGGCGCCAGCAGGACTACAAAAGGTAGGAGCAGCGAGCTCCCGAGTGACGCGGTCTTCAGCTACAGCTGACGTCACTTCCGGGATTCTCCTGCTCCTACTCTTGCACCGGCGTCGGCGTGGAACGCGATCCCCCGATACTTCCTCCGGTGGGTAAGTATAGGGCGTGCAGCCGAAGCGAGGGACCGTACATCGGTACACACGGAGGGTAAGTGGGGAGGGGGGGCGGCACGGCGCAGACACCAGCCAGACACGTTTTCACACTTACCAGCGGCGCCGGATCACTGGCACGCACGCCCGGTCCTTGCGGCGCATCTACCCGCTTCCTCACATGTGTTCTTCCAACAGGTTGCCGCTAGTGGCAGTTCGGTATCCCTCACCATAGCAGCGCTACTGTAGGTGTGTTAAAGGCATTGTCTGGGGATAATAGGGCTGTGGCAATGCAAACATGGGAGTCCACCATCAAGTACATTTTCCCTTACAGGGCGCCAGTTTCAGTGATAAGGGGAAAATTAAATATAAATAAGGGGAGCATCTGCCCGTGGGAGAGGGGGGGGGGAAGAGGAAAGAGGAAATATTGGCGATGGTGACATTATCCTGCTGCTGATAGGTCATGTAGGGGAAATTCTCATAAGGGGCGTTCGGCCCAGGTATTCTGCAACAATCAGCTGCGCCCCCTCATCGCCGGGGCGCTAGTCGCGCATCATCATGTATTATCAGGTTCACGTGTCTGTCCTCTCTGAGTACCCAAATACGCTTAGCGCACGCGGGGCGCGTATTTGCAGTTGGCTCAAGCACGCGTGCTGGGTTAAATAATGGTAAATGTGGATCAACGGTTAATGATTTAAAAGTGGTCCATGACGTGTAGCGCTCTGGGGTGAAGGGGGTTTGGCTCCAATGGTCAAAAGATCGGGGTTAGGATTGTTATCTTCAAAGCTACATCTGTGTGTCTGCATTCACATTTTGTCCTATACGCCATTCACTACCAGAGCAGCGTTCGCTGTTGCATTACATTAATACTCTGCTCACTTCAGATTGCATTCATACGGCTGCTTGATACCATGCTCCTCATATTCATACTCAGAGCTGTGCCCATACCATGTTTAGGCTCCACTCACATCCAGAGCTGCATTCACCCACTTATTCTTACATCATGTGTTATACTCCGCTTCTACCTAAAGCTGCATTTCTTTCATTGCTACATAATGGTTACTCTGCATTTACTAGGGCTATCAGCACACCGCTCTGATACCGCTCTTCCGATAAACATAGCTGCTTTCTTTTCAGGCTTACGTTTCTTTCCTCGATGGTTTGTTACATTCTTAGGCCTACCCCCTTTTTCTGTTGGTGCTCTTTAAATCCTGGTTGGCATTCACTCAGACTGGTCTCCTTTACTTCGGGTTCGCATTCACTCAGATTGATCCCCTGCCCCAGTTAACCAAATAGCTCCCTAGTGGACAGTGGGCCAATAGGAGTAAGTTCCTACAATGTTTCACAGGTGTTCATTCGGTTGTCATCAATTTCACGGTTGGTTAATGTTTCATTTATGCAAGTGGTTCGGATCATTTATGTCTATGCATTTTCCATTAGGTCTGGCTTACGTTTTAAATTACTTATCGTCACTGTAAGGTCATCCAGGTCAGTCTCTTGGCTCAGGGGGCCTCATGGCTTAGGGGGCCCGATGACCGTTCTTCATGTTGTCCGTTAGGGGTACAATAGGGTGTAGGCTGGTTAGAGTCCCAGGTTGTTGGAGAGGGTCATGGTTATGCGAGTCCCCAAGTCATACTGGAGCTGCATAAGTGGTCAAAAAATAAATAAATAAATAAAATATATATAATTAAAAATCCGCCCTTAGAATCTCTCTCACATGGCTCCGCCATTAGTCTCTCACGCATGACCTCTCCGTTTTAGTGTTACACATATGGCTCCACCGGTAGAGTCTCCCACGCATGGCTTCTCCGTTTTCAGGTTTACACATATGACTCCGCCACGAGTCTCTCACACTTGGCTCCGCCATTAGAGTCTCTCACGCATGGCTCTCTGTTTAGTTTCACACACATGACTCCGCCATTAAAGCCTCCCACGCATGGCTTCGCCATTAGTCTCTCACGCATGGCTTCTTCGGGTTTTAGGTTTACACATATGACTCCGCCATTAGTCTCTCTCGCATGGCTTCGCCGTTTTTAGGTTACACATATGACTCCGCCATTAGTCTCTCTCGCATGGCTTAGCCATTAGTCTCTCTTATGGCTTCTCCGTTTCAGTTTACACACATGACTCCGCCATTAGAGCCTCTCACGCATGGCTTCTCCGTTTTAGGTTTACACATACGACTCCGCTATTAGTCTCCCACGAACGGCTTCTCCGTTTTAGTGTTACACATATGACTCCGCCATTAGAGTCTCTCACGCATGGCTTAGCCATTAGAGTCTCTCACGCATGGCTTCTCCGTTTTAGTGTTACACATATGACTCCGCCATTAGAGTCTCTCACGCATGGCCCCGCCATTAGAGTCTCTCGTATGGCTTTTCCCTTTTTGTGTCACACATGACTCCGCCATTAGAGTCTCTCACGCATGGCTCCGCCATCAGAGTCTCTCACGTATGGCTTCCCCCTTTTAGTGGTACATATGACTCCGCCATTAGAGTCTCTCACGCTTGGCTTAGCCATTAGAGTCTCTCACGCATGGCTTCTCCGTTTTAGTGTTACACATATGACTCCGCCATTAGAGTCTCTCACGCATGGCCCCGCCATTAGACTCTCTCTCGTATGGCTTTTCCCCTTTTTGTGTCACACATGACTCCGCCATTAGAGTCTCTCACGCATGGCTCCGCCATCAGAGTCTCTCACGTATGGCTTCCCCCTTTTAGTGGTACATATTACTCCGCCATTAGAGTCTCTCACGCTTGGGTTAGCCATTAGAGTCTCACGCATGGCTTCTCCCCTTTTTTGGTGTTACATATGACTCCGCCATTAGAGTCTCTCACGCATGGCTTAGCCATTAGAGTCTCTCACGCATGGCTTCCCCCCTTTTAGTGTTACATATGACTCCGCCATTAGAGTCTCTCACGCTTGGCTTAGCCATCAGAGTCTCTCACGCATGGCTTCCCCCTTTTTAGTGTTACATATGGCTTAGCCATTAGAGTCTCTCACGCATGGCTTAGCCATTAGAGTCTCTCACGCATGGCTTCCCCCCCTTTTAGTGTTACACATGGCTTAGCCATTAGAGTCTCTCACGCATGGCTTAGCCATTAGAGTCTCTCACGCATGGCTTCTCCGTTTTAGTGTTACACGTATGACTCCGCCATTAGTCTCTCACGCATGGCTTCTCCCTTTCAGTGTTACACAGGTCTCTGCCATTAGAGTCTCTCACGCATGGCTCCGCCATTAGAGTCTCTCACGTATGGCTTCTCCGTTAAATTTTACACACAACAACGCCATTCGAGGCCGGCTGCGTAGTCCCACAACAAGTAAGTTCCATGTCTTATTCTGCCTTCAGACCCGCTCGCATGGCTCGGCAATCTGTGGCTCGCAATACAATTTCTCGTGGCGGCTCGCACATGTGACTCATGCCATTAGAGTCTCACTCACGTTATTGTTCTCCCTGACTTTTATTTTCTAGGTTGTTGGGTTTCATTGCTTTCTTTATTAGCAGTCATCCCAGGCCTGCCTTTGCGGACATCATCTTCTCCCAGGCATGCTTACTTCATCTACAAACTCAGACTGAGGGTGTTGGTGTCCGGCCTAAGTCCTGGGTCTCGGTCCATCTTCCAGTAGGAGGTACAGTAATAAGGCGCAGCTTACGAAGTCCGTCATGTCTTCTGACACGACTAGTCCTATCACGACTATAGGCGCAGCATACACAGTTCATCACGACCTTAAGCATTTTTTCTGTCACAACTGCAGGTATCGTGTACGTTCTGTCCTCATTACAGGCAACATTAGCTCGTTAATCTATATATCATGTATTCCTGTCGATGGTTCCCCAGGCCTGGTGGGCTTACACATTTCACTTAATTTACTACTACAGTAAGACGGCAGACACCATGTTCTGACTCGTGGGCCTTAATAGGAAGTGTGGCCTGGGGAATAAGTAGAGGTAAAGTACACTGCTCAAAAAAATAAAAGGAACACTTAAACAACGCAATGTAACTCCAAGTCAATCACACTTCTGTGAAAACAAACTGTCCACTTAGGAAGCAACACTGAGTGACAATCAATTTCACATGCTGTTGTGCAAATGGGATAGACAACAGGTGGAAATTATAGGCAATTAGCAAGACACCCCCAATAAAGGAGTGGTACTGCAGGTGGTGACCTGACCACTTCTCAGTTCCTATGCTTCCTGGCTGATGTTTTGGTCATTTTTGAATGCTGCCGATGCTTTCACTCTAGTGGTAGCATGAGACGGAGTCTACAACCCACACAAGTGGCTCAGGTAGTGCAGCAAATCCAGGATGGCACATCAATGCGAGCTGTGGCAAGAAGTTTTTCTGTGTCTGTCAGCGTAGTGTCCAGAGCATGGAGGCGCTACCAGGAGACAGGCCAGTACATCAGGAGACGTGGAGGAGGCCATAGGAGGGCAACAACCCAGCAGCAGGACCGCTACCTCAGCCTTTGTGCAAGGAGGAACAGGAGGAGCACTGCCAGAGCCCTGCAAAATGACCTCCAGCAGGCCACAAATGTGCATGTGTCTGCTCAAACGGTCAGAAACAGACTCCATAAGAGTGATATGAGGGCCCGACGTCCACAGGTGGGGGTTGTGCTTACAGCCCAACACCGTGCAGGATGTTTGGCATTTGCCAGAAAACACCAAGATTGGCAAATTCGCCACTGGCGCCCTGTGCTCTTCACAGATGAAAGCAGGTTCACACTGAGCACATGTGACAGATGTGACAGAGTCTGGAGACGCCGTGGAGAACGTTCTGCTGCCTGCAACATCCTCCAGCATGACCGGTTTGGCATTGGGTCAGTAATGGTGTGGGGTGACATTTCTTTGGAGGGCCGCACAGCCCTCCATGTGCTCGCCAGAGGTAGCCTGACTGCCATTAGGTACCGAGATGAGATCCTCAGACCCCTTGTGAGACCATATGCTGGTGCGATTGGCCCTGGGTTCCTCCTAATGCAAGACAATGCTAGACCTCATGTGGCTGGAGTGTGTCAGCAGTTCCTGCAAGACGAAGGCATTGATGCTATGGACTGGCCCGCCCGCCCGTTCCCCAGACCTGAATCCAATTGAGCACATCTGGGACATCACGTCTCGCTCTATCCACCAATGTCACGTTGCACCACATACTGTCCAGGAGTTGGCAGATGCTTTAGTCCAGGTCTGGGAGGAGATCCCTCAGGAGACCGTCTGCGACCTCATCAGGAGCATGCACAGGCGTTGTAGGGAGGTCATACAGGCACGTGGAGGCCACACACACTACTGAGCCTCATTTTGACTTGTTTTAAGGACATTACATCAAAGTTGGATCAGCCTGTAGTGTGTTTTTCCACTTTGATTTTGAGGGTGACTCCAAATCCAGACCTCCATGGGTTAAAAAATTTGATTTCCATTTTTTTTTTTGTGTGATTTTGTTGTCAGCACATTCAACTATGTAAAGAACAAAGTATTTCAGAAGAATATTTAATTAATTCAGATCTAGGATGTGTTATTTTTGTGTTCCCTTTATTTTTTTGAGCAGTGTATTTTGCCACCAGGAACAGTTGGTGCCCGATCTGGGCCCTGGGCGGATGGTTGGAATTCATCTAGGCCCGACCAACAGATTAACCATTGTTTGTTTCAGTCTGCAGCTCTCAGGATTCAGACCTTCTCGTAATATGGTCATACGTTAGTCAACATAGGAGTAAATCGTTTCTGGTTACTGGCCACTCTTTCAATTGCATCAGCATTAACCATCTCCAAGAACGATGTGGCGGTACACATGACAAAGAGGTAAGGTAGATGGTAGTCACTGTGATATATACGGTATATTCCGCACCTCCATCGTGAAGGGTCTTTTTCCGTTCAAAATCGGGTGTCGTAACGGTATGTATATATTTACTCTAAACAAGGTCGGCTCTTTTTTTGGCCTCTTTAGGCCACCCTACCACGGCGGTCATGACATAACTCTACTGCTCATGGTAGATAGGGTAGGCCCGCCTTTCTGATAGCCTATCCGACCACAGGTATTAAGCAAATATATTGCGGCATTTGTGGGAGGGGAGGCTGTTTACAAGGCTGATTACACGCACCAGTGGGCCCCGACTGACGATGATTCAGCTGATCTCCCCTACTAGCTCTTGGCTCCGTTCCCCTCAGCATTCTAGTCTTCCCAAAGCACGTCCGGATCCTCCTCCCCAAGCTAAAGGTAAACCCGCGATCTATCACGGGGCATTCCTTTAGGATAGGCGCAGCTTCTAAATATAGCACCCCAGCGCACATCATAATGTAACTAGGTCAGGTGGCAGGCGTCATGCTATACCAGGTACATTCCCAATCCACGCTCCGAAAGCTCTTGTGCTTTTCCGAAGGTATTACTATAAGTCAGTAACATGAGTCCTTTGTACCATCCGTGTCTCACGCGTCATTTTTGGCCCCCTTTAGGCTTTCCTTACACAAGCAGTTCCGCCACACCCCCACTGCTAAGGTTAGGGCTCATCATCTGCTAGCCGATCCGATCACAAGTATAGGCGCGGCAGACGCCGCATTTGTGTGAGGGGAGGCGCCAGCAGGACTACAAAAGGTAGGAGCAGCGAGCTCCCGAGTGACGCGGTCTTCAGCTACAGCTGACCCTCCCACCCATAGCCCTCAACTCACACATCCTCCTTTCAAGGTGGCCCCCTTTAGGCTTTCCTTACACAAGCAGTTCTGCCACACCCCCACTGCTAAGGTTAGGGCTCATCATCTGCTAGCCGATCCGATCACAACTATACCTAGTAAACAGGTAAAAAAAATCACTAATTTGTCTGTTACATTTTCGGGTGAAATTCACAAATTTTTGGGTGTGAGATACCACTGCTATATATAGTAGACAGGTAAAAAAAAAAAATCACAAATTTATCTGTTAAATTTTAGGGTGAAATTCACCAAATTTTGAGTGTGATATACCACTGCTATACCTAGTAGAAAGGTTAAAAAAAAAAAAATCACTAATTTGTCTGTTACATTTTATAAGTTTTGGCTGTAATATACCCCTCCTCTACCTAGTTGACAGCTTAATAAATTTCACTAATTTTCTTTTACATTTTCGTTTGACAAACAATTTTTTTTTGTCATAGACCCCTGCTCTACCTAGTAGACAGGTTAATAAATTTCACTAATTTTTCAGTTACATTCTTGGGTTGACATTTTACAATTTTGGACGTGAATAAACCCCTGCTCTGCATAGGTGACAGGGACAGAAATTTTTAAAAATAATCTGTTCCATTGGTGGGTGACATTAACCCATTTCTGGCGATGAAAAACCCCTACTCTGCATAGGTGACAGGAACAAAAATTCGTCTGTTACATTGTCAGGTGACATTTTACAAATTTTGCCGGATAGAAACCCCTGCTCTGCATAGGTGACAGGGAATACAATTTTAGAAATTCTTCTTTAATTGATGCGCGCCACCTCCTTTCATTCAATGCTTAAACTTTAACAAGTTGTCCCACATTTGCGCTTCAATAATTTGTCCCACATTTCCACTCTATCATATTTAATTTGAAACAATTAACTTCCCTTGGATGTGGTCTCTCTTTCTCACGCTCCCTCTCCGGCGTGGAACCCTGATTCGCCGATAACCGTGATCAACATGGTAGGCTCAGAAAAGAACATCGAAAGTTGATAGAGAAGATATCCAAATAGAAGGTGGACGTCACAGGGACGTGCGATCAGGCAGAAGTTATCTAGAGTCAACAAAGCGGTAGCAGGGCCTCTCCTGGCTAACGTTTCCAAATCCAAAATACCCCAGTGACATTCCCTATAATTTTTTTATTAATCATTCCAATAACAGGGCATCTTAAGAGTCCTGTATTGTTATTTATCGTCACTACCTCCCCGAGTCGGTAATTGCCGCATGCCCCCTAATTTCCTCAAAATTCTTCAGTTTTAATAGCTTCTCCCACATTTCCGCACGATCACAATTAAATTTCATCCATTGATCTCCCTTGGATGTGGTCTCTCTTTCTCACGCTCCCTCTCCGGGGTGGAACCCTGATTCGCCGATAACCGTGATCAACATGGTAGGCACAGAAAAGAACATCGAAAGTTGATAGAGCAGATATCCAATTGGATCGTGAACATCACGGGGACGTGCAACATGGTGGGACAGTATGTGAGCACACGCCTACATGAACTGACTGACAGGGGTCAGCCCCTGCAACTTCTAGGTCTCCAAATTGGGCACATGGCCTGAGCTTGCCCTTTACCCCTTGGAGGTGCTGGCCTGCCCTGCAGTCAGTGTATTGTCTGAACGTGTGTGCACATTCACAGGTTATATTTCCAAATGTTTTGGGGTGTACCCGAATTTAAAAAAATATAAATAAATTTAAAACCAAAAAGCAGTGTAGGCTACCTCCTCCACCGCCACTTCCACATAAACCGCTACATCCGCCGCCTCCTCAACCTCCTACTCCATATGGACCTCGTCCTCCTAGATCAAGATTTTTTTATTTTTACATATTTTATTTAAAGTCATTTCCCTATCTATCCACATTTGTTTGCAGAGTACTTGCTCTGCTCTTAACCACATTTTGATGCCATTTGCAGCACTCTAGCCCTTTCCATGACATTTTTACAGCCATATTAGTGCTCAAAAGTTCGGGGTCAAGTTCGGGACCCGAACTCGAACTTTTTTGTGAAGTTCGGCCGAACCCGAACATCCAAGTGTCTGCTCAACTCTACAAGGCAGGCAAGTTGGTAGTGCCTCGCCTGTTTGGGAACAGCTATTGCAAGTAGCCCATGAGATATCTTTTGCCAGACATCTGGGTATACGCAAGACAAAAGACCGTTTTAAACAACATTTTCATTGGTCTGGTATGGGTAATGATTTTACCAACTACTGCCTTTTCTGTATTATCTGCCAAAGGATGGGGAAGTGTGGAACTGTTCATAGGGCTCTCCTAATCCCTGTGCTGATGATTGATGAACCATTCCAGAGGGTTGCTGTGGATATTATAGGGCCATTAGCCATACCCAGAAGCTCTAGAAAGGGTTTCATCCCAACGGTAGTTGATTACGCTACCAGGTGCCCAGAAGCTCTATCCTCAATCAGAGCAGATAACGTAGCCGACACTGTTTTACCCTTATTCTTGAGATTAGGATTTCCCCAGGAGATGCTGACGGATCACGGGACCCAGTTCATGTCAAATTTGATGAAGTGCCTCTGTAAGAAAATACAGGTGCAACAACTGGTGTCCAGTTTTAACCACCCACAGACAAACGGTCAATGGAAACCTCGAGCAGATGCTCAAGATGCTTGTGGAGTCCCAGGGATGGGACTGGGGGCATTATCTCCTACACTTATTTACTTACAGAGAAATACCTCAGGCATCAACGGGTTTCTCACAAATGAACGTATGGAAAAGGATAACGGGGCCCCCTAGATCTTATCAAAGAACCCTGGGATGGAGAACTGGTTACACAAGAGGTCTCGTCATGTCCTTAGATTCAGGTAGAGGATGCAAACCATGATGGGTCTTGTCCATGAGAACACGGCCCAGACTAGTCAGAAGAGATGGCATGACCGAAATGCCAGGGAGAGAGTTTACGAAGTCTGCCAAAAGGTGTGGGTACTGGTCCCTATACCCCCCCCAAAAAAAAAACTTCAGGTGGCATGGGAAGGCCCGTAACCCATTCATCAGCACCTCAATGACATGGAATATATCATTGATCATGTCCACAATGATATCACCCTTGCTAAGCCGTCAACTGACCTCACGAAAAATAAATTTCCACAAATAGTCTCTTGGACTCCAGACTATACAGTCTCTGGCAGCTCTAAAAAATGTCCTTACAAGCTCACCAGTCTTGCAAAGCCCAGTCTTTCCCACAAATTTGTGGCAGACCGACGCCAGTGTGTATGGCTTAGGTGCAGTACTCAGCCAGGTAAATTCGGAGGGGGAGGAACATCACCTAATCTACTTGAGCAGGAAGCTGATACCGAGAGAGGTGGCATGTGCCACTGTAGAGTAGGAATGGTTGGCCATTGTGTGGGCCTTGCAGAAGTTGCAGCCCTATCTGTATGAACGCAGATTTACAGTAGTGACTGATCACAACCCCCTTAATTGCTCACACACGGTAGCAGGTGATAACGGGAAGCTGCTGCAATGGAGTTTGGCCCTGCAGCAATATAATTTCACAATTCAGCACAAGAAAGGTAGTAATCACGGCAATGCTGATGGCTTGTACCGCCAGGAAGAAACGGTCGAGACTGGCTTGGGATATTGATGGATGTATAAATAATCCCATGCCATAAAAAAAAAAAAAACAACAGGAGGTGTGATATAGATATCAAAATGATTGTTGGAGTAGTCACCCCTCTCTTGACATTCAGGTAGTGGGTTATAACAGCATCAATGTCCCCTTCACAAAGCCTGGCCAGGAGATTGTAGCTATACAATCAGTAAAATGGAACCACTTCACATAGACCAGAGAGCCCCATCATAAAACCTAGAGATAGTGATAGGATCTTGTACAAACCCTTCATAGACCTGTCAGAGCCATTAGAGGGTAATGAAAAGGCTAGCATCCTCTCCAGCCGAGGTCATACATAAAACACCTACAATCCGATATACATCAAAGAAATACTTGGCCTAATCCATATTTGGGCAGTGTGCTTCCTCATCAGAACTCAGGCCATTTATCTTCTACTACTGTATCGAGGTCTAAATCATCACAGTTCGGTAACAGGGAGCAATTTAAAAAAAAAATTAATAACTCAAGATTGCCATTGGTATGCATGTGTGCAGGACATTATAACAGATTGGATGGAGTAAATATGACGTTTCTAGGAGGCCCGCAAGAAAAAGAAATATCTTAATAGAAAGATTTTGAGGCAGAACTGGTGTGCAGCTGAAAGATTCTGATTTATCCTATTAAGAAGAACAGGTGTACAATACCATCTAGAGATCAATTTATAGTGTACCTCTTGCAACCTAACTGAGGTGACCTTAGGTATCGATGAAATCAGTATGATTTGTTTTTCTCTTTCATTAAAGGGCTTCTGTCACCCCACTAAACAGTTTTTTTTTTTGTGTACTTATAATCCCTATACTGCGATTTATCCATACATAATGTGATTATTCATTTTGGTTCAGTAGATTCTGCTAAAAACGTACTTTTATAATACGTAAATTACCTGTCTACCAGCAAGTAGGGCGGCTACTTGCTGGTAGCAGCCGCATCCTCCTATCATAATGACGCCCCCTCCGCATGTTGATTGACAGGGCCAGTGAACGGGATCTCTCTCTGGCTGGCCCTGTCTGCTATTAAGATCTCGCGCCTGCACTGTAACGGTATTCAATCGGCGCAGGCGCACTGAGAGGCGGACGCTCGCTTGGCCGCTCCATCCTCAATGCGCCTGCGCCGATGACGTCACATCTACACCCGGCGCAGGCGCATTGAGGATGGAGCGGCCGAGCGAGCGTCCTCCTCTCAGTGCGCCTGCGCCAACTGAAGACCGGTATGGTGCTGGCGCCAGATTTTTAATGCAAACAGGGCCAGCAGAGAAAAATCACGTTCACTGGCCCTGTCAATCAACATGCGGAGGGGGCGTCATTATGATAGAAGGATGCGGCTGCTACCAGCAAGTAGCCGCCCTACTTGCTGGAAGACAGGTAATTTACATATTATAAAAGTAAGTTTTTAGCAGAATCTACTGAACCAAAATGATTAATCACATTATGTATGGATAAATCGCAGTATAGGGATTATAAGTACCCCAAAAAAATAAAAAACTGTTTAGTGGGGTGACAGAAGCCCTTTAAAAAGCTTTCCAAGCTCCTTAGCCCAACTGTCGAGGTATGATGGTGGAATATTTCAGCAAACTGTTGGAGGTGTGGTGGACAGGAGGGATCCCTCTCACATATTTGGGTCCATTGTCAAAAAATTGTCCCTTTATGGGAAAAATTTAACCAAATCTTAACTGAAATTTATGGTTACTCTATTAAAATAGACAGAGATACGATTTTATTGGGACTAGCAAATCAAGATAGTCGTCTAACAAAAGACAGACTATTTCCCTTCCTAATTACCACTTTTAAAACTATGATACCGAAACATTGGATGAGTGCTGATATCCCGACCATAAATGAATGGCTATTAGAAATTAATATAACTAACGGTTTTGAAAAAATCTAATGGTCATCAATAGGAAAATATAAAAAGTATTTTGAGATCTGGTCCAAGTGGAACGATTTTATTTCTACGGACAAGATTAATAAATATTTAGATTAACGGGTTACCCCCGTACTTCAATATCTTGTGATAATATGACACACGTGACATTGTTTTTTGTTTCTGTTTTCAAATTTTTTGTTCTCCCTCCCTTCCCCCACCACCACTTCTTTACTTACTTTCCCACAGTAAGCAGGTTCTTCTGTAGAAATACTACTAGTTCGCGGTTCAAGATGATTACTATATAGGATTACATGCAATAGGTTTCTCTTATTCTTAGCAAAACCTTATTGCAACAAGATTGTTCAGTTCATGTATGTACTAACATAATACAAACTAATAAAGGTACTAATCCTACATAGTAGGTATTGTAATACAGGTAAAGCATATTCAACAATGTAAATTTGCATTGGGTCAGATGGCCTTATATCTTGAGTGGGTCCTATAAGATTTCTTGGAAATAGATTAAGGGTTATTGCTGAAATTATGAATGTGGTTCCACGTTACGTGGATGTGCATGCAGATAAAAAAAAAAGATAAAGAATAAGGGATACACATGCCTGTTATAACAGGTTGTTTTCATTGAACTCTCAAATAGGTTTACTACTCAAATTGTACTTTTTGACAAAATGTATGAATCTTTGATGATTATTGTAGAGAATTCTTGAACTCAGTACCTGCTTTCTTATACCAATATTATTTGGTTTATGTTATAATTTTCTATTTTGAAAAAACTCTAATAAAACTTAAATTTACAAGAACTGGTGTGCAGCAGAGCCAGGGAGATGCTGGGGGTGCCTGTAGATCCTTTTTAACACCTGTGTGCATTGTAGCAAACTCATTTCTTTGGGGATCAACTAGCTTGATGAACTGGCAAAATCTTCTGCTACCCCAGGCAACCGAACTTAAACCATCAAATAACACACTAAGTTCTAATTTTATCCCTTTTATTTTGCAAACTGTCCCTTTGCATTCTATGTATATGGCTGTATATTTTATGTTGTATTTTCTTATGATAACCACATTTTTGTACGCACTGTCCTTTTTTCATATTAAATCTTCACTTTAATAAGAGACTTCTTGTGTTCTAATGAAGGCCCGCTCTTACAAAAAGCATTACCAATATTGGTGTATTGACCTGGGAATGCTATAGAGCAGGGATGGCCAACCTGCAATCTCTCCAGCTGTTGTAAAACTACAATTCCCACCAGGTTCTGCTGTATGCAGTCTGGGCATGCTGGGAGTTGTAATTTTGCAACAGCTGGAGAGCCGCAGGTTGGCCATCCCTGCTATAGAGCATAGTGAGTCTAAGGAATCATTCAGACGACAGTCTGCTGTCCGCATCCATACGTCCGTTCCATGGCCCTGCAAAAAAGATAGAACATGTCCTATTCTTGTCCGGAATAGCATATAGGCATTGCTATCATAGGTCTGGCTGGTCCGTAAAATGCGGAACGGACATGGCCAGTATCCGTGTTTTACGGTTCCGCAATTTGCGGATCGCAAAAACGGATACGGTCGTCTGAATGAGCCCTTAGAGGGTACTTATGTGTTGGCTAATGCAAGGGGTCTCTTTAGCCTGATATCACGAGTGGTGGCAGCTAAAATAGTTTAGATTTGGATGACAGAGGAAGGCCTAGCACGACTTGGCGAGCTCCCATGCAGTCTAAATCAATCCTGAAATACACTGTTTTTTTTTGGTGCTGAATAGGCAAAAAGCAACACTGACTGTACAGGATAAATTACATGAGAATTGTGTAGTGTACTGAAAAGCTTTGTTTTTGTTATTTGTTATTTTTTAATACTTGGATTTTTTTTTTTATAAACTTTTTCAACTTTTTTAAATAACTTTTTTAACCATTTAACAGCTTAACAAAGAGACTTTCATAAGCGATCTTTTGAACATTTCTATAATTCTCTTTTACTCCTTAACCCCTTAGTGACCAAGCTTGTTGGGGCCTTAATGACCAAGCCAGATTTTGGAAATCACTGTCACTTTCATATTTTCACTGGCATATTTTCCTATTTTCAACTGCAATATTTCACATACATAAATACTATTCAATATTTTTATCAAACATATTTCCACATCTTTACTTTATTTTGGCTGCACCTATAAAAAAACTTTTTTTTTTATTTAGGAGACTTACCATTTTAACTAATTTTAAAATGTTTGATGTACATATTTTTTCCTGCAACAAGCCAAGTTTGCAGAGGCTTATAAGTGTCAGAATAATAGAACAACCCCAAAAGTGACCCCATTTTGAAAACTAGACCCCTTAACTGTTTATCTAGGGGTATAGTGAACTGTTAGAGCCCCCAGTTTTTGCAGAAATTAATGCTAAGCAGGTTTAAAAAAAAAAAAAAAAAATGTCTTCATTTTTTTTTACACAAAACTGTCAATTTAAAGACTGTAGAAAAAAAAAACCCTGAGCACATGAAAATGAAGTACACCCAAAATGTATCACCCCATTTCTCCTGTCTTCAGAAATATTCCCTTTGTGGTCCTAATCTTATGGCTTGACAAACGGCAGAGCACCCATGGGGTTTCAGAACACAAAATTTGCTTGAAAATGTTTTCGGCCCCATTGCATACTTGTAATGGCGTTGAGATGCCAAAACAATAGGAAAACCCCATAAATGACCCCATTTTGAAAACTAGGCCCCCTAAGGTTTTCTTCTAGGGGTATAGTGAGCTTTTAGACCCCCTAGTTTTTTGCAGAAATTAATGCTAAGCAGGTGAACTTTTTTTTTTTTTACACAAAAGTGTCAATTTAAAGGCAGTTTTCTTTTCTACAGAGCACATGAAAAGGAAGAAGTACACCCCAAAATGTATCACCCCAATTCTACCATTGTGGCCCTAATCTTATGTCTTAACTTGGTGGCTATGGTTCAGGCCCCATTGCACACATGTTATGGCATTAATCTGCCAAAATGATGGAAACCCCCATAAATAAACCCCATTTTTAAAACTAGACCCCTGAAGGAATTCATCTAGGGGGAATAGTGAGTTTTTTGACTCCTCAGTTATTGAAGAAATAAATGCTAAGCAGGTGACTTTTTTCATTTTTACACAAAAGTGTCAATTTAAAGGCAGTTTTTTTGTACTTTGCAAATTAAAATAAAGAAGTACACCCCAAAATGTATCATCCAATTTCTCTGGTCTTCAGAAATATCCACAATGTGGCCCTAATCTTTAATTGAAAATGGTTCAGGACCCATTACACACGTTTAATGGCGTTTAGCTGGAAAATTATAGAAAACCAATTTTAAAACTAGATCCCTTAAAGCATGCATCTAGTGGTGTAGTGAGCATGCTGAGTACAAAATTATTATACGATGAAATGAGTATATATGACTTTATTAAAATAACATTTTCACAGGAAACTGGAAAAAAATATTTTTAGATGGGTAACCCTTTTACTGTCTTAGAAATCCGCCACATTCTAATTTTTGCGGCGCATACAGATGAAGCTGTGCCCTTAAAAGGGAGGGAGATTTAAAAAAAAAAGCATTTGCCTGTACATATGATTGTCTCACTAACAAAGCAGTCGTCCCACAATTCTGTCATTCGGATGCTGTTGTGAGCAGCGTTCTGGTCTGACATATAATTACTTATTGCAGAAAAAAAATAAAAAAGAACTGTTGTGAAAGGCAACATGCCCAAGAAAACGGAGCAAAATGTCTCCAACTATGTTGCAAATTCCAGTTTGTTTACAAGATACAAGAACACCAATAGGGCTATAATGACAAGTTGGCATTCAAGAACAGTGACTTGTCGTACAACATCTCTTTAGCCCCATCAATCCCTAACTGAGAGACGAACGTGCTAAGCGACGAGGTGCACCATAACAGGCTCCTGCCCGGCAAGGTAGAAACCACTATGCACACAATCAACTAGTCACCTACAGAATATATAAAAGGACAGTGTCCAGAACAATCTGTAGGAACAGTAATGGATCACTAATTCCCAAAATGACGTCAGTAATTCTAGAAGTGTTGTGGGGTGTAAGAAAAAAAATAAAAATAATAATTTAATAAAGCCCTTAGTGTACTGGTTGAGGAACAACTCAATCATTAGAGATCCTTCAAATATAAAAATATCATGCCAATATCCCAATACAGTAATGTGAATGGAATTAAACAGCTGTGTGTGAAATGATGAAAATTAAGAAAACAAATCAGAAAAGGTCAAATTTGTTCCATTGTCTGAAAAATAAAAAAATTATTTGCTCCACAACCCATCCTAAAAGGATCCCTGCCTCCATGGAAAGCCCACAAACTAAACTCCTTTTGGTATTAAACAAAATGAATAATCAGCAACCATATGGTATGTCTCATTGCAGAGGCCTGGTTGCGATGGGCAACTGGGGCAGTACAATCGGGTGTCCCTCCTCCTTCCATGTTTGCTACACACCCGACAATTTCTGAGCATATGTCTTGCTGGCAGTGGCAGCGACGGGGTGAGGGAAGTGGCATTCTGAAAGCCTTCGAACGTCCTCATATTCAAAGGCTTGCCCAGGTGCGGGGGACTCAAATAGTAGACTCTTAACCACCTTCTCTTAGAACCTGAGGGTTCCTTGGGCCTTTTTAAATAAAGCAAAACTATTATAGGTAGCAATCTGATTGCTACCTTTTTATACCAGGCCCTGTTTTTTCGCTTCACCGGGTAGGGTTGAAGCACCTGGTCCGAGAGGTCTACACCTCCCATGAATTTATTATAATCTGTCACACAGACCGGTTTGTATTTGTCAGCAGTAGCCCCCCTTTCCCGAATTGCCACTGTGGTGTCTGCACGATCGATGGTGAGCATAGACATCCTTCCTGTCCTTCCACTTCACTGCAAGCAGCTGGTCACTTGCAAGGGCGAATAATGTTCCTTTCTCCAAACGCTTGGACTCCAGTGGCTATGGGTATCCCACTCTATTTTTACGGACTGTCCCACAAGCCCGTGTTTTCAGCATGGAGGGATTTAAAAAGGGGTATGCTGGTGTAAATATTATCGGTGCACACTGGGGACCCTTTGTGTAGGAATGGCACCAATAGATCACACAATTTTTCCTGATGTCCCAAAAATTTGGGAGCAGCCTGGGGGGGGGGGTTAAGTTGGGAGTGTCTGCCTTCATAAACAGACAGACAGAGACCACAGATGTAGCCTGTTGTGCTCTCGCACACCTTATATTATGTTACCCCATATCTGGCACGCTTGGAGGGAATAAACAGACTGAAGGAAAGGTTGCATTTAAAACTAAAAAAGGATTCATCGTCGAACAGATTTATCGGGGGTATATCATTTTAAGAATGAATCCGTAAGGCCCCTTTCACACGGGCGAGTATTCCGCATAGGTGCAATGCGTGAGGTTAAAGCATTGCACCCGCACTGAATCCTGACCTATTCTTTTCAATGGGGCTGTGTACATAAGCAATGTTTGTCACGCACCACTTGTGCGTTGCGTGAAAAATCACAAGTTCTAGATTCCGCGTTTTTCACGCAACGCAGGCCCCATAAAAATTAATGGGTCTGCATGAAAATTGCAAGCATCCGCAAGCAAGTGCGAATGCGGTGTGATTTACACGCATGGTTGCTAGAAGATGATAGGGATGAGCAACCCCGGACTCCATTAAAGTCTATTCACTGTATTATTTTCCCTTATAACATGGTTCTAAATTAACCACCTCAGCCCCCAGTGCTTAAACACCCTGAAAGACCAGGCCACTTTTTACACTTCTGACCTACACTACTTTCACCGTTTATTGATCGGTCATGCAACTTACCACCCAAATGAATTTTACCTCCTTTTCTTCTCACTAATAGAGCTTTCATTTGGTGGTATTTCATTGCTGCTGACATTTTTACTTTTTTTGTTATTAATCGAAATTTAACGATTTTTTTGAAAAAAAATGACATTTTTCACTTTCAGTTGTAAAATTTTGCAAAAAAAAACGAGATCCATATAGAAATTTTGCTCTAAATTTATAGTTCTACATGTCTTTGATAAAAAAAAAATGTTTGGGTAAAAAAAAAATGGTTTGGGTAAAAGTTATAGCGTTTACAAACTATGGTACAAAAATGTGAATTTCCGCTTTTTGAAGCAGCTCTGACTTTCTGAGCACCTGTCATGTTTCCTGAGGTTCTACAATGCCCAGACAGTACAAACACCCCACAAATGACCCCATTTCTGAAAGTAGACACCCTAAGGTATTCACTGATGGGCATAGTGAGTTCATAGAACTTTTTATTTTTTGTCACAAGTTAGCGGAAAATGATGATTTTAATTTTTTTTTTTCTTACAAAGTCTCATATTCCACTAACTTGTGACAAAAAATAAAAAGTTCTATGAACTCACTATGCCCATCAGCGAATACCTTGGGGTCTCTTCTTTCTAAAATGGGGTCACTTGTGGGGTAGTTATACTGCCCTGGCATTCTAGGGGCCCAAATGTATATCTTGGCAAAAGACAACTTTTCCCATTTTTTTATACAAAGTTGTCATTTGACCAAGATATTTATCTCACCCAGCACGGGTATATGTAAAAAGACACCCCAAAACACATTCCTCAACTTCTCCTGAGTACGGGGATACCAGATGTGTGACACTTTTTTGCAGCCTAGGTGGGCAAAGGGGCCCATATTCCAAAGAGCACCTTTCGGATTTCACAGGTCATTTTTTACAGAATTTGATTTCAAACTCCTTACCACACATTTGGGCCCCTAGAATGCCAGGGCAGTATAACTACCCCACAAGTGACCCCATTTTGGAAAGAAGAGACCCCAAGGTATTCGCTGATGGGCATAGTGAGTTCATGGAAGTTTTTATTTTTTGTCACAAGTTTGTGGAATATGAGACTTTGTATGAAAAAAAAAAAAAAAAAAAATCATCATTTTCCACTAACTTGTGACAAAAAATAAAAAATTCTAGGAACTCGCCATGCCCCTCACGGAATACCTTGGGGTGTCTTCTTTCCAAAATGGGGTCACTTGTGGGGTAGTTATACTGCCCTGGTATTCTAGGGGCCCAAATGTGTGGTAAGGAGTTTGAAATCTAATTCAGTAAAAAATGACCAGTGAAATCCGAAAGGTGCTCTTTGGAATATGGGCCCCTTTGCCCACCTAGGCTGCAAAAAAGTGTCACACATCTGGTATCCCCGTACTCAGGAGAAGTTGAGGAATGTGTTTTGGGGTGTCTTTTTACATATACCCATGCTGGGTGAGAGAAATATCTTGGTCAAATGACAACTTTGTATAAAAAAAATGGGAAAAGTTGTCTTTTGCCAAGATATTTCTTTCACCCAGCATGGGTATATATAAAATGACACCCCAAAACACATTCCCCACCTTCTCCTGAGTACGGAGATACCAGATGTGTGACACTTTTTTGCAGCCTAGGTGGGAGGTGGGCAAAGGGGCCCATATTCCAAAGAGCACCTTTCGGATTTCACAGGTCATTTTTTACAGAATTTGATTTCAAACTCCTTACCACACATTTGGGCCCCTAGAATGCCAGGGCAGTATAACTACCCCACAAGTGACCCCATTTTGGAAAGAAGACACCCCAAGGTATTCCGTGAGGGGCATGGCGAGTTCTTAGAATTTTTTATTTTTTGTCACAAGTTAGTGGAAAATGATGATTTTTTTTTTTTTTTTTTTTATACAAAGTCTCATATTTCACAAACTTGTGACAAAAAATAAAAACTTCCATGAACTCACTATGCCCATCAGCGAATACCTTGGGGTCTCTTCTTTCCAAAATGGGGTCACTTGTGGGGTAGTTATACTGCCCTGGCATTCTAGGGGCCCAAATGTGTGGTAAGGAGTTTGAAATCAAATTCTATAAAAAATGACCTGTGAAATCCGAAAGGTGCTCTTTGGAATATGGGCCCCTTTGCCCACCTAGGCTGCAAAAAAGTGTCACACATCTGGTATCCCCGTACTCAGGAGAAGTTGAGGAATGTGTTTTGGGGTGTCTTTTTACATATACCCATGCTGGGTGAGATAAATATCTTGGTCAAATGACAACTTTGTATAAAAAAATGGGAAAAGTTGTCTTTTGCCAAGATATTTCTCTCACCCAGCATGGGTATATATAAAATGACACCCCAAAACACATTCCCCACCTTCTCCTGAGTACGGAGATACCAGATGTGTGACACTTTTTTGCAGCCTAGGTGGGCAAAGGGGCCCATATTCCAAAGAGCACCTTTCGGATTTCACAGGTCATTTTTTACAGAATTTGATTTCAAACTCCTTACCACACATTTGGGCCCCTAGAATGCCAGGGCAGTATAACTACCCCACAAGTGACCCCATTTTGGAAAGAAGAGACCCCAAGGTATTCGCTGATGGGCATAGTGAGTTCATGGAA
This sequence comes from Bufo bufo, assembly GCF_905171765.1. Classification (NCBI taxonomy): domain Eukaryota; kingdom Metazoa; phylum Chordata; class Amphibia; order Anura; family Bufonidae; genus Bufo; species Bufo bufo. The sequence goes on along the minus strand of NC_053395.1, from coordinate 108,149,494 downwards.
ATTTTTTTTTTTGTCACAAGTTAGTGGAATAGGAGACTTTGTATGGAAAAAAAAAATAAAAAAAAAAAAAAAAATCATCATTTTCCACTAACTTGTGACAAAAAATAAAAAATTCTAGGAACTTGCCATGCCCCTCACGGAATACCTTGGGGTGTCTTCTTTCCAAAATGGGGTCACTTGTGGGGTAGTTATACTGCCCTGGCATTTTCCAGGGGCCCTAATGTGTGGTAAGTAGGTAAATGACCTGTGAAATCCGAAAGGTGCTCTTTGGAATGTGGGCCCCTTTGCCCACCTAGGCTGCAAAAAAGTGTCACACATCTGGTATCTCCGTACTCAGGAGAAGGTGGGGAATGTGTTTTGGGGTGTCATTTTACATATACCCATGCTGGGTGAGAGAAATATCTTGGCAAAAGACAACTTTTCCCATTTTTTTTATACAAAGTTGGCATTTGACCAAGATATTTATCTCACCCAGCATGGGTATATGTAAAATGACACCCCAAAACATATTCCCCAACTTCTGCTGAATACGGAGATACCACATGTGTGACACTTTTTTGCAGCCTAGGTGGGCAAAGGTGCCCAAATTCCTTTTAGGAGGGCATTTTTAGACATTTGGATACCAGACTTCTTCTCACGCTTTGGGGCCCCTAAAATGCCAGGGCAGTATAAATACCCCACATGTGACCCCATTTTGGAAAGAAGACACCCCAAGGTATTCAATGAGGGGCATGGTGAGTTCATTGAAAAAAAAAAATTTTGGCACAAGTTAGCGGAAATTGATTTTTTGGATTTTGTTCTCACAAAGTCTCCCTTTCCGCTAACTTGGGACAAAAATTTAAATCTTTCATGGACTCAATATGCCCCTCAGCGAATACCTTGGGGTGTCTTCTTTCCAAAATGGTGTTATTTGTGGGGTGTTTGTACTGCCCTGGCATTTGAGGGTCTCCGCAATCATTACATGTATGCCCAGCATTAGGAGTTTCTGCTATTCTCCTTATATTGAGCATACGGGTAATGAGATTTTTTTTTTCCGTTCAGCCTCTGGGCTGAAAGAAAAAAATGAACGGCACAGATTTCTTCATTCGCATCGATCAATGTGGATGAAAAAATCTCTGCCAAAAAAAAAAAAGGAGGGGAAAGGCGTCTGCCAGGACATAGGAGCTCCGCCCAACATCCATACCCACTTCAGCTCGTATGCCCTGGCAAACCCGATTTCTCCATTCACATCAATCGATGTGGATGAATAAATCATTGCCGGGATTTTTTTTTTTTATATATACAAAGTGTTTGCCAAAGTATATGAACACCGCCACCTCCTCAGCTCATATGCCTCGGCAAACATATCTTTTACTGCAGAGGAGAAATCTCGTCTTGCAGCGCCGCATACACCGACTTGCGTGTAATCTGACAGCAGCGCAATGCTTCTGTCCGAATGCACATCAGTGCTGCAGCTGGTCGATCGGTTGGTCCACCTGGAAGGTAAAAAAAACAAAACAAAAAAGAAAAAACCAGGCCGCAAAGCAATAACTTTATTAACTTTAGAACAGAACATATTAACTTTTTTAAACTTTTTTACTTACCGGTATTTTTTTTTTTGTTTAGTTTTTTTTACCTTTATAGAACAAACCTCTCCTTCCCCATGGGACAATGTGCAAAGCACAAATCGCCCAAAGATGTGGCGAAGTACGTTATGCACTTTATCCCAGGTGAAAGGAGAGGTTTGCAGCAGCTGAGAGTAAAAGGGCCCTAATAGCCCTGTGTGCCTGTCCTGTGAGATGCAATCCCTATGCTAGGTGTACCTGTGTGTGGTACTTCCGGAAACACTCTCCATAGCATAGGGCAGGGTGGTCCGGACAGTCAGGACAGAAATAGCGGGTGTCACGCCTTATTCCACTCCTGCTACAGACACGACATCTTTTTCGGGGTGACGGTTGGGTTGAGGTACCAGGAACGACACTGGGGAAATGTCGCTCGTGTAGACGGCTAACTACACTGGGGGATGGGGCCACGGAACCTCCTGGGTAAAGGAGGTTCTCGATGATCTCTTCCTGGAATTTGAGGAAAGATCGTGTTCTCCCAGCCTTACTGTAGAGAACAAAACTATTGTAGAGCGCCAATTGAATTAAATATACAGACACCTTCTTATACCAGCGTCTGGTTCTGCGGGAAACTAAATACGGAGACAACATCTGGTCATTGAAGTCCACCCCTCCCATGAGCGCATTATAGTCGTGGACACAGAGGGGCTTTTCAATGACACGGGTTGCTCGCTCAATTTGGATTGTCGTGTCTGCGTGAATGGAGGAGAGCATGTAAACGTCACGCTTGTCTCTCCATTTCACCGCGAGCAGTTCTTCGTTACACAAGGCAGCCCTCTCCCCCCTTGCAAGACGGGTGGTTACAAGCCGTTGGGGGAAGCCCACGCGACTAGTTCGCGCGGTGCCACAGGCGCAAATCCGTTCTAGAAACAAATGCCTAAAGAGGGCCACACTTGTGTAAAAATTGTCCACATAAAGATGGTACCCCTTGCCGAATAAGGGTGACACCAAGTCCCAGACTGTCTTCCCACTGCTCCCCAGGTAGTCAGGGCAACCGACCGGCTCCAGGGTCTGATCTTTTCCCTCATAGATCCGAAATTTGTGGGTATAGCCTGTGGCCCTTTCACAGAGCTTATACAATTTGACCCCATACCGGGCACGCTTGCTTGGGATGTACTGTTTGAAGCCAAGGCGCCCGGTAAAATGTATTAGGGACTCGTCTACGCAGATGTTTTGCTCGGGGGTATACAAATCTGCAAATTTCTGGTTGAAATGGTCTATGAGGGGCTGAATTTTGTGGAGCCGGTCAAAAGCTGGGTGGCCTCTGGGACGGGAGGTGGTGTTGTCGCTAAAATGCAGGAAACGGAGGATGGCCTCAAATCGTGCCCTGGACATAGCAGCAGAGAACATGGGCATGTGATGAATCGGGTGCGTTGACCAATATGACCGCAATTCATGCTTTTTTGTCAGGCCCATGTTGAGGAGAAGGCCCAAAAAATTTTTAATTTCGGAAACTTGGACTGGTTTCCACCGGAAAGACTGGGCATAAAAGCTTCCCGGGTTGGCGGATATAAATTGTGTGGCATACTGGTTGGTCTCTGCCACGACTAAGTCCAAGAGCTCCGCAGTCAAGAACAGCTCAAAAAATCCCAGGGCCGAACCGATTTGAGCCGTCTCAACCCGAACTCCAGACTGGGCGGTGAAAGGGGGAACTACAGGTGCGGCTGAAGTTGGTGACTGCCAATCAGGGTTTGCCAGCACCTCAGGGATTCTAGGAGCTCTACGGTCCTGTCTGTGCGGTGGCTGCGACGGGCTAACTACTGCACGTGCCACCGTACCAGCTTCAACTGCCCTTCTGGTGCTCGCCACGTCACCATGTTGTACGGCAGTGCTGGTACTAGGTCCAGGGAGGGCTGGGCTGCTGGTGTATGCCTCACCACGTGATCCGGCAGCGACAGCCCCACTCTGCTGCTCTTGAAGCGGATCCTGCATAACCTGTGGTCTAGCGACACGGGGCCGGGTACGCCTGGTGCTGCCAGGGACCTCCACCTCCTCGTCCGAACTTTGGGTCAGAGAGCCACTGCTTTCCACAGGTTCATATTCTGACCCGCTAGATTCATCAGATGAGGGTTCCCACTCCTCATCCGACTGGGTCAGAATCCTGTAGGCCTCTTCAGAAGAATACCCCCTGTTTGACATTTTGGACTACTAAATTTAGGGGTATTCCCTGAGACTACCCAAGAAAAAAAGCAAGCCTGTCTTACAAAGGGGAGGCTAGCGAAGTACCGGAGGCCGCTGCGGTTGATAAAAAATATCAAAACTGATTTTTTTATCGCCGCAGTGCGTGTAAAATGAATGTGCAGTGATCAAAAAATATATATTTTTTGTCACTGCGGTGGGGCGGGCGTGGGTGAACGCACGTGTGGGCGACCGATCAGGCCTGATCGGGCAAACACTGCGTTTTGGGTGGAGGGCGAACTAAAGTGACACTAATACTATTATAGATCTGACCGTGATCAGTTTTGATCACTTACAGATACTATAAAAGTACAAATGCTGATTAGCGATACGCTATTCAGCGAATAAAAGTGACTGCGGTGCGGTGGGGTGGGCGCTAACTGACGCTAACTACCTAACCAAGGGGCCTAAACTATCCCTAAAACCTAACAGCCAATACTAGTGAAAAAAAAAAAGTGACAGTTTACACTGATCACTTTTTTTCCTTTCACTGGTGATTGACAGGGGCGATCAAAGGGGTGATCAAAGGGTTAATTGGGGTGCAGGGGGGTGATCTGGGGCTACAGTGAAGTGTTTGGTGTACTCACAGTGATGTCTGCTTCTCTGCTGGATCCAACCGACGAAAAGGACCAGCAGAGAAGCCATATAACAGATCATATTTACTAATATGATCTGTTATATGGCTTGTGATTGGATTTTTTAAAAATCGCCAGCCTGCCAGCCAATGATCATTGCTGGCAGGCTGGTGACGAACTTGTTCTTTAACTTTTTCCGGCCCGCGATGCGCGGGCCGGCTTGGAGCGAAATCTCGCGTCTCGCGAGATGACGCGTATATGCGTGACTGTGCGCAGCGCTGCCACCTCCGGAACGCGAATCTGCGTACAGCGGTCCGGAGGTGGTTAAAATAATAGCATTCTTAAAACAGAATGCTTACTAAAATGGCGATTGAGGGGTTAAAAAAAAAAGTGAAAAAAATTAACTCCCCTCATCCACTTGATTGTGCAGCCGCCATAGTCTTCTTTCTTCTTCTTTCAGGACCTGCAAAAGAATCTTTGATGACGTAATCGCGCTCACCACGTGGTGAGCATGGCGGTCAGCGCAGGTCCTGCTGAATGAAGATGGAAGATCCTTCTATCATCATTCAGCAGGACCTGCACTGACGTCACCACGCTCACCATGTGGTGAGCGCGATTATGTCATCATAGGTACTTTTGCAGGCCCTGAAAGAAGAAGGAAGACTGTCGGCTGCGCGATAAAGTGGATGAGGAGAGTTTATTTTTTCTATTTTTTAACCCCTCAATCGACATTTTAGTAAGCATTCTGTATTAAGAATGCTATTATTTTCATTTATAACCATGTTATAAGGGAAATAATAAAATCTTCAGAACACCTAACCCAAACTTCAGTGAAGAAGTCCGGGTTCGGGACTTCAGGTCAGGGCCGCTGATAGGCCAGTACAGCTGGCCCAGTTGTACCGGGCCCGGCTGGCAGGGGGGCCCGGGCTGCCGACTCCCGAGCCATTTTAATTTTTTTGCTGTCAGTGGGCTGGCTCCAGTAACAGCAGGCAGTGTGGGGGCGGCGCTCACTCACTGACGTCACACGCCTGCTCCTCCCAGTAGGCGGCGCAGGCGCGTGACGTCAGTGAGTGAGCGCTGCCGCCCGCACTTGTTACTGGAGGCTGGAGGGTGGAGGGAGGAGGCAGGAGCTGAATGTAAGGTAGTATTTTAGTAAAGAGATGAGCGCTGTGCCTGTGCTAAAATTAAAGTTACTGTCTGCAGCCTGCACGGCTGCACCGATTTATTAATGTATACTACTGTGAGTGGCGGGGGGGGATCTATATGGATGACGTCATGACGGCACTGTTATAGGGAGGGCGGGGGATCCGTGGATGGCACTGTTATGGGGGGGGGGGTCTGTCATGTGGATGACACTTATGGGGGGGGGCCGGGGGGTCTGTGGATGACACTTATGGGGGGGATCTGTGGATGGCACCATTATGGAGGGGGATCTGTGGATGACACTGTTATGGGGGGGATCTGTGGATGACACTGTTATGGGGGGGATCTGTGGATGACTGTTATGGGGGGGGATCTGTGGATGGCACTGTTATGGAGGGTATCTGTGAATGGCACTGTTATGGAGGGGTATCTGTGGATGACACATAGCATAAGATGCTATATACGGTATGTGTCATCCACAGATCCCCCTCTATAACAGTGCCATCCACAGATCCCCCCATAACAGTGCCATCCACAGATCCCCCCATAACAGTGCCATCCACAGATCCCCCCATAACAGTGCCATCCACAGATCCCCTCCATAACAGTGCCATCCACAGATCCCCTCCATAACAGTGCCATCCACAGATCCCCTCCATAAAAGTGCCATTCACAGATCCCCTCCATAACAGTGCCATTCACAGATCCCCTCCATAACAGCGCCATTCACAGACGACCCCCCAGCGCCATAAATATCACTTGTAGACAAATCTGCATGTTGTTTCAAGGCGGCGTCTGGGGAGGGGCCAAGGGCGGGGCCAGGGGTGTGGCTGAAGGAGGGATCAGGGGGTGGAGCTGAAGGGGGCCCCGTCATGTATGCTGTACGGGGCCCCATGATTTCTATCAGCGGCCCTGCTTCAGGTACCACATTCAATACGATTTTCCCTGAACGCACCTGCATCGCATTCAGCTCTCACCCACGACGCCCGTGTGAAAGAGGCATAAGGAGGGAAATAAGGGGTCTCAATTTATTTAGCCGGTCATAGGCTGGGTCAGTTCTAGGGGGGACTTGGAAATTATCTGAAAAATGCATAAACCACATTAGGGCTTCATAGTGGTTTCGGGACATAACTGCTGCAAACAGGGGTTGAGTAGATAGTACTCGCAGCCCAAAAAGATTAAACCGATTTTTTTTTTTTTTACAAAAGGGTAAGCCCCAAAAATGTTTTACTTTCAGGGACACTCGTGGGGGTCCACCTTCCTATATAGATAGATGTGAGGTTTTGTACAGCAAACTGTGTGGCGTACAGATTAGTCTGCTGCACAATTAATTCCAGGTGTAAAATTGGAGTACTTGGGAAGGGGGGGGGGGGGGAATGAAGCAGGAACCCAGGTAGTGGATGGGACAGGAACACTGGGTGGTGAATGAGATGAGGTGGCGACTTCTATCACCATAGGGCTATGGGGTCTGGGGATGGAAGCGGAGCTATTTCCTGCTCTGAAGCGGTGTCAGATTCAGAGCTGTCAGAGCATAGGAATTCATATGCCTGCTCTGCAATGCATAATCTTCAAGCCATTTTTTTTTATTATAAAGTTTGGAAAGAAAAAAAAAATTATTATATATATCCCACCCTAAAAAATTAAAAGTAAATGTTCAGTAGCGGTGCGTCCACTGACTGACAATTATGGACGGACCCTAAAAGATGCCCACTGACAGATGGACAGTAACAGATACCCTCTGACCGCCAGCAACAGATGGAAACACGTTCCCTAATGAAAGGTGGTAACTGACCATCCCTAATTCACGACTAATGACAGACGTCCACTGACCGACTAACAGTCACTTAGTGACGGACGCCCACTACCCGCCAGTTATGGATGGACAGTTTAGGAATTGATTTTTCTTCTTTTTTTTTTACAGTAAATAGCACAGCCAGGACAGAAGTCTGATCTCTCTCTATCCTCACAGAACAACTGCACAGAGGGGAGAGAGAAGCACAGCCCCTGTGCTGGCTGTGTTTAGTAAATATAATGGATGTGTGGCGTACAGATTAGTCTGCTGCACAATTAATTCCAGGTGTAAAATTGGTGACGTCCACATTAATTTGGGGAGTAGATAAAAATTGGGGTACTTCGGGGGGGGGGGGGGGGTTGGGAGGAGCAGGGGGGGAAATGAAGAAGCAGGAACCCAGGTAGTGGGTAGTGAACCCATGACACATGATCAGGGACAAATAGTAATGGTCCCTGATGGTTACTGTGCTGAAGGCAGATATTCAGCACAGTAACCAGTGCGCATGTCTGCACCATTTTGTATTTTATTTTATAGGGGAGCCATAAAAATAAAAAAAAATTGGGGGCCACCCGATCAGGGCATAATTACTCTCTCTTCTCTCCTGAGGAGAGTGAACTAGTGCAGCGGCCGGCATATAGTGTACGGATGTGCCGGGCCACCGCCGCCATCTTTGTCTAGGCGGTGGGGTGAGGATCAGGACCCGGTTTTACCTTATGGGGAAGCTGGGGAACCTGATCCTAGCACCAGAGACTTTCTCCCTTCTCTCTTACATGAAAGGAGGAAGAAAGTTTAATGCTAGCAGCTCTGCTTTTCGATAATCGCTGTGATACATTGTATCGCAGCGATCATGTTATTAGAGACCGGTTGTCACGGTCTCTGATCACTGCCCCGAGCCCTCAGGTACCTCTGGTAGCTGTGGGCATGGAGCTCCTGCGCTTTCTTATAGCTCTAGCTTTGACTGAAGTGCCGCTGTAAAAAGGCCCCTTATTGACCGCCGTAAAAACATGTATGGGTGGTCACTAAGGAATTAAGCAATATGAAAGAATTACATGGGCAGTGCTATACTGTCACCAGAAGGCTGCAGCAGAGAGGTGCAGCCAGCTAGGAAACACGGCTTACAGGCTTGGGCCTTGATTAGGCTTCAGACTGCAATGCTGTGCACATCCAGCAATTTCATTTGCAGGGTGCTGATAGGAGACAGAGGGAGTCCACTCTGAAGGAGTCCACCTATTCGATGCCACGGATGCTATTGTGCATGGCATTTAAGTGGTTAAGCGGCTCGGATAAGTGCTTCTGCCGGTCTGAGGAATTAGAGCAGGAGCTCTGGTTGTCATGGGAGAGCAAAGCACCTGCTATCTGCTGCAGAAGACACTTAGATTGGGCCGCTGTAAAAAGGCCCAACTCTTAATAAACCTTGTACATTTGGAATTTTCGGACTTTTTAAATTCCATTTTACACCTGCAATTTCAACCACATTTGACAAAGGAGTCTAAAATACATTTACAGCTAGACATTGCCCACCTTTAAGTCTGTTTTATTTTGGAGTCGTTATGACATCATGTTTATAGTGCAACACTACCCCCATTTAAAAAGCTTAAAATAAAAGTGCTCGCAATAAGTGTGTCATAATAATAAGGAAGAGGAACATTTTTTCCCTCATCTTATTTTATGTAATGGGAGTTAAAAGGGTAAACACCAGTGTAAACTCCCCCTTAGGCCAGTTTCACACAAGCATGTTCGGTCCGGGAAACATGCTCCATGTGCTTCTCTAACCTGAACTCACAGCATCATGAGTGTGCGTTTCTGCTATTGCATACCCACAATACCATGAGTACAATACAGTGAACTGACTGTCAGGAAGGAACTCAACAGCATCATAAATCAGTATGATGTTTTGAGTTTGCGTCAGAGTGCTTGGTCCACGAAATGTGGGAGCCACACAACGTATGTGTCCTATTCCTTATGGAAGTTGAAAAGACAAGCAAATGATACATTATTATTTCAGACAAGGAAGTAATACATAAAACAATAGGCACATTCATATTAGTCATTGAGTAAGGGGAAATGTCATTTTAAGCTTTATTTAAAAAAAAAAAAAAAATTCTACAACAAATTTTGAATATTTTTACAACATAGTATATTACAAAGCTGTCACCCAGGTAAAATCTTTCTTTCTTATCTTTCTTAGTTCCTTATCTTCAGATTTTAGACGTTTAAGGGGACTTGCATAAGAACATCCAGTCAGAGTAGGATCTTGGATTTCTGTAGATTTGTACAGATCTTCATCAGAGTCCTCTTCTGTTTTCTCACTCTCCCTGTCTAAATCATTGCCATCATTGTCTACACTGTATAAAACAATAGCAATATCATGTTACTTTTTGGGAACTTGTGCATATTAATCTTACTGTTAAAGTCAAATGGTAAGAAACAGCAAAACATGTTTGTTTTCGTATAGGTGAACGTTTTGGCATAGCCATAAGATATTCTGCTTTTGTGGCTTTGGGAAGCCTGAAAGAAACCTTCAGACTGAATAGATAAGCGTCAGCACATATATGGAGACAGCAGCACATAGGTCTATGAAAATTACAGAAAGAGCAGAGCAATAGGTCTGTCAGTCTATAGAGGTCTTAGATGGAAAAAAAAAAAAAAAAAAAACTTTTCAGGACACAATGACCAACCAATGTTTGTAGTCCTGCACCTACATAAACAAAAATGTGCCTTTATTCCACATAGTTGAAAGCAACACGCAACAACATCAACAGTGCGCCATGAATGTGTTATCACTTGGCCTAGGAAAAGCAGAGAGAGGGTGGCGGCACTGACAGGAATGCTGATGCCTTCTCAAACAGCTGATTGGCGGAGGTCCCGGGGTCGGGCCCCCACCGATCAGATACTGAGGACCTATCCAGAGGATAGTTCTGTGATGGCTATCCTCCGGCACTCCAGCTGTGGTAAAATTACAACTCCCAAGATACACACTTGCTTAGCTGTTTTCAGAACTCTATAGAAATGAATGGAACGTGTTGGGAGTCGTTTCACAAAAGCTGAAGTGCCTGAGGTTAGCCATCACTGGGAAAGCTCATCAGTATAAAAAAGTCTGAAAAACCCTTTAAGGGTAAAATAATGGTTTAACTTACTTTTCGGGTAAAAAGTGGGTTCACTTATTTTAGGGTGTATTGGCGGTTGACATACTTTAGGTTGCAATAAGGGGTTTGCATACTTTAGGGCGCAATAAGGGGTGCACATACTTTTGAGTATAAAGTGGGTTGACTTACTTTACGGTGCAATGGGGGTTCACTTCAATGGGGCTGAGTGTGATAGAAAGCACAGCCGCTACACAACTTACGGCCTTCACAAAAGCTGATTGCCGGGGGTCCTGAGTGTGGGACCCCCACAATCAGATACTGATTACCTATCCAGATGATAGGTCACCAGTAGTAAAATCTTAGAAAACTTCTTTAATCCTCCTGTCTGACAGCAGTGCCACACGTTTATTTTCTTCTATGCACCATAATACCATCAATTAACTGTCTTCTGTGCACCTTGCTAAAGAAATACGGCCATGGAATGATAGGTAGGTGATCATTTTCATATGTTGTCTCGCAATATGCATAATTATTGTAAAGGTATGTAAGAATGTAAGAAGACGTGATCAAGTTTTGAAACTGACAAAATTTTTGGTTTGTTTAGTTTGCTGCTTCAGTGTTTTTAAGATCTTTAAAGGAGATATGTCATCAGAAATTGACCTATTGTTTAAGTGGCTGGGCTGAAATGCAGTAAAATACATTTTTGGGGTTGTTACTTTTCATGGCAAGGAATGGCTTTACATTTAATTGCAATTTATCTGATCAATCTTTATAACTAGTGTTGAGTGAATCGGGTTCGGACTGCTGTATCCAACCCCTATTAGTTCGAAAACTTCATTAACAATATAGCCTCCGTACTACTGTAAAATGCATGAGGTCCGCGGTGGTCTTTGCGATCTTGATTTAAATATCGCAAGACTTACTTTGTCTCACGTCTATGACGTGACACTTTGGTTATGCACATAAATTACAGTGTCAAAATCTGAAGCTGAACTCTGCTTTGTGCCTCTAATGAAGAATAGTTCAGCTTCGGATTTGGACACAGTAATTCATGCGCATAAGCAAAGTGTCACGTCATATATGCGAGAAGAAGCAAGTCTCGCAATATCTGCAGCAAGATCACAAAGACCTCTGTGGAGCCCATACATTTTACGGTAGTATGGAGGATATACACTGCTCAAAAAAATAAAGGGAACACTTAAACAACACAATGAAACTCCAAGTCAATCACACTTCTGTGAAATCAAACTGTCCACTTAGGAAGCAACACTGAGTGACAATCAATTTCACATGCTGTTGTGCAAATGGGATAGACAACAGGTGGAAATTATAGGCAATTAGCAAGACACCCCTAATAAAGGAGTGGTTCTGCAGGTGGTGACAACAGACCATTTCTCAGTTCCTATGCTTCCTGGCTGATGTTTTGGTCACTTTTGAATGCTGGCGGTGCTTTCACTCTAGTGGTAGCATGAGACGGAGTCTACAACCCACACAAGTGGCTCAGGTAGTGCAGCTTATCTAGGATGGCACATCAATGCGAGCTGTGGCAAGAAGGTTTGCTGTGTCTGTCAGCGTAGTGTCCAGAGCATGGAGGCGCTACCAGGAGACAGGCCAGTACATCAGGAGACGTGGAGGAGGCCGTAGGAGGGCAACAACCCAGCAGCAGGACCGCTACCTCTGCCTTTGTGCAAGGAGGAAAAGGAGGAGCACTGCCAGAGCCCTGCAAAATGACCTCCAGCAGGCCACAAATGTGCATGTGTCTGCTCAAACGGTCAGAAACAGACTCCGTGAGGGTGATATGAGGGCCCGACGTCCACAGGTGGGGGTTGTGCTTACAGCCCAACACCGTGCAGGACGTTTGTCATTTGCCAGAGAACACAAAGATTGGCAAATTCGCCACTGGCACCCTGTGCTCTTCACAGATGAAAGCAGGTTCGCACTGAGCACATGTGACAGTTGTGACAGAGTCTGGAGACGCCGTGGAGAACGTTCTGCTGCCTGCAACATCCTCCAGCATGACCGGTTTGGCATTGGGTCAGTAACGGTGTGGGGTGGCATTTCTTTGGAGTGCCGCACAGCCCTCCATGTGCTCGCCAGAGGTAGCCTGTCTGCCATTAGGTACCGAGATGAGATCCTCAGACCCCTTGTGAGACCATATGCTGGTGCGGTTGGCCCTGGGTTCCTCCTAAGGCAAGACAATGCTAGACCTCATGTGGCTGGAGTGTGTCAGCAGTTCCTGCAAGACAAAGGTATTGATGCTATGGACTGGCCCGCCCGTTCCCCAGACCTGAATCCAATTGAGCACATCTGGGACATCATGTCTCGCTCTGTCCACCAACGTCACGTTGCACCACAGACTGTCCAGGAGTTGGCAGATGCTTTAGTCCAGGTCTGGGAGGAGATCCCTCAGGAGACCGTCCGCCACCTCATCAGGAGCATGCACAGGCGTTGTAGGGAGGTCATACAGGCACGTGGAGGCCACACACACTACTGAGCCTCATTTTGACTTGTTTTAAGGACATTGCATCAAAGTTGGATCAGCCTGTAGTGTGTTTTTCCACTTTAATTTTGAGTGTGACTCCAAATCCAGACCTCCATGGGTTAAAAATTTGATTTCCATTTTTTCATTTTTGTGTGATTTTGTTGTCAGCACATTCAACTATGTAAAGAACAAAGTATTTCAGAAGAATATTTAATTAATTCAGATCTAGGATGTGTTATTTTTGTGTTCCCTTTATTTTTTTTGAGCAGTGTATCAATTTCCAAATAACACAGCATCATATGGAAGTCATTTTCTCTATGTATTCCTATGGGAGCCTCAATGTCAGTCTCATAGGAAGGAATAGAGAAGTAACAGACTTCCTGTCCTGTGTCAGTTGGAGATCAGAGAGTTGGTCACATCACACAGCTAAAATTAGAAGACAGGGGATAGCGCACAAATACAATCATTGATGAGAAGATTACATTCACTCATCTCAGGGACTGGACTCCTCTCAGGTTAATTTGCATATGTATAAAATCGTATTTTTTTTTACACAATAAAAGCACACAGAGCTATGGGGACTGGGTATTGCGGTTTCCAGAAAGTATAGTCGTAGTAAAAGATATGGGAGGGTAGAATTCTTAAAGAGGACCTTTCACCGATTCTTACCCTATGAACTAAGTATACATACATGTGGAGCGGCGCCCGGGGATCTCTCTGCACTTACTATTATCCCCGGGCGCCGCTCCGTTCTCCTGCTATGTCCTCCGGTATCTCCGTTCCCTAAGTTATGGTAGGCGGAGTCTGCCCTAGCGCTGGCCAATCGCATTGCAGAGCTCACAGCCTGGGAGAAAATAACCTCCCAGGCTGTGAGCTCTGCGCTGCGATTGGCCAGCGCTAGGGCAGACTCCGCTTACCATAACTTAGGGACTGGTATCTCCGCCTACTATAACTTAGTGAGCGGAGATACCGGAGGACATAGCAGGAGAACGGAGCGGCGCCCGGGGATAATAGTAAGTGCAGTGAGATCCCCGGGCGCCGCTCTACATATCTGTATAGTTAGTTCATAGGGTAAGAATCGGTGAAAGGTCCTCATTAAGTCCAATATGCCCAGGTTTTTTCCCCATTTTATTTTCTGACAGTTTAATTGAATGGCAAATCTCTCGTAATTCTTAACCTTACTAATTACCGGTAGGTGTGTCCACTCTTCTATATCGAGATGTCTATTAGACCCCCAATTTCTAACTATTGTTACTCTGGCTAGTAACAATGCCTTCATCCAAAAGAGATCCTCTCGACCTCGAGTATCGAGGGAGGAAGGGCGGGAGAACCGAGGACAGCTACAGGATTGTCGACTTAGATGCGGTCCCATTACGGAGCTGATCAAAGACCTTACCCCCCCCCAAAAAAAAAATCAGGATAATGGGACAGGCCCAAATCAAATGAAGAAAATCTGCCTGTTCACTTTTACACTTCAGGCATCTATTAACAGAATTTTTGTAGATCTTAGATAACATTGCCGAGGTATAGTATAAGCGATGGAGGATATTAAACTGGATTAACCTATGATTACTAGATCGTGAAGTCATTTTGACGTTTTTATATATGATATCCCAATTAAGTGTATTGTTAGTCCCGATCTCTTGTCCCCATTTAAGCTCACTTTTGAACTTTATAATAGTTCCTAGTCCTTTATTTTACTATAAATTTGTGCGATTGACACCTCATTCTCTTTGTGATTATAACAAAAATCAGTGAATTTGTGTGCATTAACAGTAAAATAATTTTTATCCTTAGTGCTTAAGAAGACATGTTTTAATTGTGCATATCTAAAATTAACCAGTGGACTGCTTTATCCCCACATAGATCCTCAATATTTTTAATATACCCTAAAGAAACAATATGAGCAACCCGATTGATTCCTAACTTTTCCCAAAACCTAAGATCTTCAATCAACAAATTCCCTGAGATTGAAATTGTGCCATAAAGGAGTGAAATTAAGTGAATGGGAGATCCCGAATATAACTTTATTCCAGACCATATAAATGGCCCTACTAATGAGGCATTGTTTTCCTCTTATTCCCAGAAATCCTGTTTCCAGAATACTACATAAATCTCATTGTGGACCTGGAAATTCCCTTGTGAGAAGATAAACTATTATATTCGAGCTACAGATAAACCACTGATTCTGGGCCGCCAAATAATAGCCTTGAAGAAAAGGGAGAGATAAACCACCATTGTCCTCTGCAATCCAGAGTTTTATGCGAACTCTCTGCCTGCCCCAGATTAGATCAATAAATAAACATTCCAAGAGTTAAAAAAAAAGGTGTCCGTGATCCAAATAGGGCCGTAATTTTGTATAATATTTGAGGGAGTAAAATCATTTTAATTAGGGCAATCCTATCTGATTGATTGAGCTTTTGCCAGACCCGAACTTTATCTTTGATTTTATCAATCAATGGTGAAATGTTCAATTTATTATAATCCAGAATAGAGTTGATCCGAATTCCTAAATATTCCAACGAGTCTGTTGGAGAAAGGATCACAACTTTAGCTTCTTTAATAAGGGGCTGTCTATTTAAGGGGAGCAATAAAGACTTAGAACCAAACTCATCAATTGCTTTCATAACATAGGGAAGTGCTAAATAGCCGTCTTTTAAGAAGATTAGCACATCATCTGCATATAAGCTTATTTTGTCATATAAATCCCTGCCCCCAAACCCCCGAATATTTTCATCCGATCTTATTCGACATGCGAGGGGCTCCAAAAAATAGCAAACAGAAGGAGATAAAAGGGCAGCCTTGTCTAGTTCCCCGAAATTAATAAAAAGGATCCGACCATGAAACATTAAGGTTTATTCTAACTGAAGACTGATTATATAGGAGCTTAACCCATCTAATAAAATGACATCCTACATATGTTCATTTTTTTCCATTGTACGCCATAGGAATTTCCATTCCACCCTTTTAAATGCCTTAGCAGCATCTAGTGACAGGATGGAACTGCCCTCCCCTTCCCCCAGATGGATATTGACTATAGCTCGTCTATAGCTATCCTTTTAAGTCTATTTGCCAAGACTCTAGCGCAGATTTTGTAGTCAGTATTAAGGAGATGGGTAGGTAAGATCCCATCTCCTGTTCATTCTTGCCCTTCTTTAATATCAGGGTAATTATTGCCTCAGAGAGAGATGGGAGGGAATCTACCAACATCCCAAGATTCATTAAGTACCTGTAAAACAAGGGAGCAGGACCTCACTATATACTACTACAGTGCTGATCAAAAGTTTAAGACCACTTGAAAAATGGCAAAAAAATCATATTTAGCATGGCTGGATCTTAACAAGGTTCCAAGTAGAGCTTTAACATGCAACAAGAAGAAATGGGAGTGAGACAAAACAATTTTTGAGCATTCAATTTAATGAAAACAACGAGTAAACTAAAACAGGCTGTTTTTCAGCTGATCAAAAGTTTAGGCCCACACCTCCAAACCCCCCCCCCCCAAAACAGAAATCCAACTTCTAAACATGAACTCAGTAATGAGTAGCTCCGCCGTTATGGTTGATCACTTAAAAAATTCGTTTCGGCATGCTTGATGCAAGCGTTTCCCTGAGGTGAGTGGGAACATTTCGCCAAGTGGTGAAGACGGCCGCACGAAGGGAACTGTTGTTTGGAACTGTTGTTTATTTTTGTAAACTTCCCTTGCCATCTGTAACGGATCTCCTGGCACCCCGACAGGGTACCTCCGTTGATAGTTGCTCCTAGTGCTTTCCTAGGACTCCAAGCACTCCACTTGACACCGTACGCACTGCAGACCCCACGAACCGCCGAAGCTTGGTTGAGGTCTCACCATCTCCTACCCACCCTGGACCTACGACAAGGTTCCAGGCTCCCGTGGGTGAACCTCTCCTAAAACCAGAGAGCAGGAACAGCTCTTAAAAGAGCTAGTAGTTATAGCCAGGGGAGTATAGCAAATCTCCCAGCGTATAGCAATCTCCCAGTGTTGATCAGTTACCCAAACACCAGCCTCAACATGATGAAGGATAAAACAGGCACGAATACAATAAAATTAGCTATCTGGGTACCCTCACATAACAAAATACAATTCCAAAGACAGATTTAAGGTGTGCGGCCGGTCTGTCTTCTCCTTTAAAGTTAGTATGGGCCATAATCCTGAGGCAAGAGGCTTGTAAACAGGCGTCTCCAAAACCCAGTGGCGAGGTTGGTTTAGCCACACATCTCCCCCTCCCAGGGAAGACTAACCAGATACCTGACCTCACGGTCAGTACCTGAGTTAGTCTGGCAGTCCAACCACAACCCAATACGGGACCTGTTGAATCTTGGGGCCTGGCTCTGTTCTGTATGTCCCCAGCTGTTGAGTGGGCATCTGCTACTCCTTGCTTCCTTGTTGCTCTCTAGCTTGGAGCTGTAGGTACTTGGTGGGCAGAGGCCGACTGCGCTCTGCCCCGATACCAGCTCTTCCGCTGGGGGAGCCTGTGGGAAGTCCGGCTCTGGAGAAGAGGATAGGGGAGGGCAGAGGCCGACTGCGCTCTGCCCAGATGCCAGCGCTTCCGCTGGGGTAGCCTGTGGAAAGTCAGCCTCTGGAGAAAGAGGATAGAGGAGGGCAGAGGCCAACTGCGCTCTGTCAAGATGCCAGCGCTTCCGCTGGGGTAGCCTGTGGGATGTCCGGCTCTGGAGAAGAGGATAGGGGAGGGCAGAGGCCGACTGCGCTCTGCCCACATGCCAGCTCTTCCGCTGGGATGTGGTCATGGAATCCTATCCCCAGGACCTTGTTGCAGATCGGCTGTGGAGAGGAGGAATCGCTTACCTCCTCCTCCTGGCATTCCTGCGGGGTTGGTGGGGGATCTGTACCGGCCGTCCAGTATCCCGGTAGGCCTGGTGCAGAGACTGCGGTCCCATCTGCACCATTGGAGTTAGGGGTGCTGTCCCCCTGTGGTTGGGGAGAGAGACCGGTTGTCACCTCTCCCTTCAAAGTACACTGCCGCTGGGGCTTGGAGACTATGCTCTCCTCTCCCTGCAAAACATACTGCCGCTGGGGAGCAGGACCAACTGTCCCTACTCCCTGAAACTCCGGCTGCCGTTGGGGATCTGGGCCGACTGCCCAGCATCCCTGTAGGGCCGGTGGAGAGATCTCGGTCCCATCTCCACCTGCCATATGGGTTTCCCCCCAGGACCAGTCTATGAGGTCCCCTACCTCTGTAGCTGGTACTGAAGCAGGGGATACTTCAGTCGGGTCCTCCCAGTACACCTCTACAATATCCTCCCAGCTGAAGGGCTCTGGACCTGGGTCTGACACTCTGCTCTCTCGCTGAGCCATCTCAATGGAGTGGAAGAGATCTCGGTAGTCCTGCTCCAGTTCCCACTCCAGGGTTGCTAGGTGAGCCAGGTCTCTCTCTACCTCGTGGGGGTCCTCCCAATCCAGCCTAGCCTCCCTCTCGTAGAAAATGTTCTGAAGTCTGGACTGTGCAGGGCTCCCAAAGTCAGGCTCTGCAAAGGACTCCCATAACAAGCCAGGACCATAAAACTCCTCTCCCTCTGGCTTGTCATGCTCAGCTGCCCAGGGGGAATGTTGAATGACATGCCACCTTAGGGCCTGGTAAGCGTTCTCTAGCCAAAGCTCCTTCCTTACATACCAGGCTCTGGAGCTCTGTTACCCAGTCATCCAGGGGCTGCTCTCCCAAGAGACCCATCCGCATCGCCACACGCTTCGTTAGCTGCTGCTCATAACTGGGGAGACTCACCTCGCCGCCGCTGGGCATTTTCCAGGGCATCATACCAGACTTCCTTTCTGTCTGCATCCTTGTAGTCTGCGGCTGCTTCCTCCTCTTCATCATAGAACGCTGTCTGAAGACTAGCTGATTCCATCCTGCTGCTGTAACCAGGGGCGCTGTACGGATACTAGCGTTGCCCTCAATATACTCGACGAACGGTGTCTCCGAGCTGCTTCTCCTCACACTAGGACGCCATCACACTGCTTGCCACCAAATGTAACGGATCTCCTGGCACCCCGACCGGGTACCTCCGTTGATAGAAGCTCCTAGTGCTTTCCGAGGACTCCAAGCACTCCACTTGACACCGTACGCACTGCAGACCCCACGAACCGCCGAAGCTTGGTTGAGGTCTCACATTCTCCTACCCACTCTGGACCTACGACAAGGCTCCAGGCTCCCGTGGGTGAACCTCTCCTAAAACCAGAGAGCAGGAACAGCTCTTAAAAGAGCTAGTAGTTATAGCCAGGAAAGTATAGCAAATCTCCCAGCGTATAGCAATCCCCCAGTGTTGATCAGTTACCCAAACACCAGCCTTAACATGATGAAGGATAAAACAGGCACAAATACAATAAAATTAGCTATCTGGGTACCCTCACATAACAAAATACAATTCCAAAGACAGATTTAAGCTGTGCGGCCGGTCTGTCTTCTCCTTTAAAGTTAGTATGGGCCATAATCCTGAGGCAAAAGGCTGGTAAACAGGCCTCTCCAAAACCCAGTGGCGAGGTTGGTTTCGCCACACCATCCATCCCCAAAGGTTCTCAATTGGATTTAGATCAGGGGAACACGCAGGATGGGCCAAAAGAGTGATGTTATTCTCCTGGAAGAAGTCCCTTGTCCTGCGGGCATTGTGTACTGTAGCGTTGTCCTGTTGAAAAACCCAGTCGTTACCACACAGACGAGGGCCCTCAGTCATGAGGAATGCTCTCTGCAACATCTGGACATAGCCAGCGGCCGTTTGACGCCCCTGCACTTCCTGAAGCTCCATTGTTCCACTGAAGGAAAAAGCACCCCAAGACCATTATGGCGCCCCCTCCACTGTGGCACGTAGAAAATATCTCAGGTGGGATCTGCTTGTCATGCCAGTAACGTTGGAAACCATCAGGACCATCAAGGTTAAATTTCTCAGAGAATAAAACTTTCTTCCACCTTTGGATGTCCTATGTATGGTGCCCTCTTGCAAAGTCCAAACTAGCAGTTCTGTGGCGTTCAAGGAGAGGTCTTTGAAGACATTTTTTGTTTTTGAAGCCCTTCAGTCTCAGATGCCGTGTGATGGTTATGGGGCTGCTGTCAGCACCAGTAAGGCCTTAATTTGGGTCGAGGATCGTCCAGTGTCTTGACGGACAGCCAAAAGGATCCTCCCTCCGGCTCAGTGCTGGTGAAATTTTTTGGGGTCTTCCACTTGACTTTTTTGTTCCATAATCCTCAGGATCATTTAAGAAATTCCAAATTACTGTCTTATTGCGTCCCACCTCAGCAGCGATGGTGCGCTGTGAGAGACCCTGCTTATGCAGTTCAACAACCCGACCACGTTAAAAAAGGGAGTTTGTTTGCCTTTGCCATCACAACGTGTGACTACCTGACAGAAAATGACAATGAATCCACATCTTTGCACAGATTTGGCCTTTTAAAGGCATGTGGTCCTAAAATTTGGATCAGCTGAAAAACAGCCTGTTTCAGTTTAATCGTTATTTTCAATTAATTGAATGCTCAAAAAATGTTTGGTCTCACTCTCATTTCTTCTTGTTGCATGTTGAAGCTCTACTTGGAACCTTGTTAAGATCCAACAATGTAAAATATGATTTTTTGCCATTTTTCAAGTGGTCTTAAACTTTTGATCAGGACTGTATATGCATGAGCATATTTTTGCATATCCACTGGATAGAGTTATTTTACTTTCATTATTTTAAATACCTGTTTATCACATGACATCAGATTAGTTTAATTGCCTATAGAGTATACCATTCAATGGCTAGAAAGGTGGTAGCCCATATGAATTAGTGATATGTATATATAATGGGCACAATATAAAATATTTGTCAGATCGGATTAGTTTATGTATTTATCTTTGAACTAGTGATATTTTATATTGTGCCCATTGTATTTACATATTTGTTAGATCTGATCAGTTTATTTATTTATATACATACTTATTTATATATTTATTTATTTGTCTTCAAATCATATAGGCCAATAATTTAACTAATAAAGTGACCGTTTATATGACCTTATACCCACTATACACACATTCGCCCACTCCAACATGCAAATCCATCATCATGTTCATTCTGGTGCCTATGCGTTCCACTGTGGAGTGCGGCAGGCCCCGCCTCCCTCACCCCATGATGCGTTCCACAGTGGAACGCAATGCAGGTCCACAGTCGGCACCTGCCACTCTCCGGATGTGCGCTCCATTGTGGAATGCAACAGGGATTGATCATCACATGCGCTCCTTGGCCACACCCCGGAGCCCAGCGCATCGGTGGTTCTCGGGGCTGGACGAAGCTGCTTTCACCCACATACCTTATATTTAAATTCTTTCACCATCTACCATCATTACGTTATATTAATTACATATAAATTAATATACATTTTTTTACATATTTTGGGCATAAGACAAAGTTCGGAGGACCGGAAGTGACGTTCCGCCCACTTCCGGTCCCTGCCAGAATTCCTGGCCAATTAATGCCAAATTGACACACATATATATACCTGGCATATGTGCATCCATCTGTTATATGTTATATTTTACACTGCTCTTAAGGGAATATCAACCGAAACGCGTTGAGATTTTTGACCTAATAAAGAACTCTTCATTTGGAACCTTGGTTATCATTCTTTTGGGATGTGGAGGCTAGTTCATAACATCTGACGAGCGATCTCGGCGGGGGAGGAGAAGGTATAGGTGTTTTATGCTTATCCTATACCTCCTTCCCTGGTGAAGTAAGTCCCCCATTCGTTATAACATTTTAATACCCCTACAGCATTACAACTATTTATCCATTTTAAATATCTTATGTTAAACTATACATCCACATTATAAAAAAGTTCTCCTGCTGACCCAAATGTTTCACCTTCACTTCCACCCATCCAATTGACTATACCGCTCCCTTGGCGCCCCTGTGCTATTCCCTTCCCTCCTTCTACACCATCTGAGCTTTATAGGGGAACACTAGCACCTCTTTGTTTTTTCTGATTTCTGCACATCCTCCGATAACACAGGGAGAGAAATGCTTCAAAAGAATACCTAGAGATCAAGGTTCTCCCAGTTTATCTCAGATTTATATAAGGAGGAGACTTTATTTTGGATTATCGAGGCCAAAAATCTACTTGGCTTACCCGCCTAACCATACTGCTTCTGGCCCGCAAAAAATATCTGTTGGGATGTGTCTTGCAGGTATAATTTATATTCCTCTTTTGCTTTCAATAGTTGTTGTTGGGTTTCTATAATCTTGTTACAGCTGATCTGTTTTTAGAGCACAGACCCTCTGTTCAAGCCATTTTTTCTTTTCTGCGAAATTAGATTTAGTTTTCTTGATATTAGTGAAATATATTCGGATGAATGCTTTTAAAGCTTCCCAGACAAAATTATTTTAGCATGTTCCTTAGGGCTCTTTCACACCTGCGTTCTTGTCTTCCGGCATAGAGTTCCGTCGTCGGGGCTCTATGCCGGAAGAATCCTGATCAGGATTATCCTAATGCATTCTGAATGGAGAGTAATCCGTTCAGGATGCATCAGGATGTCTTCAGTTCCGGTACGGAACGTTTGTTGGCCGGAGAAAATACCGCAGCATGCTGCGCTTTTTGCTCCGGCCAAAAATCCGGAACACTTGCCGCAAGGCCGGATCCGGAATTAATGCCCATTGGAAGGCATTGATCCGGATCCGGCCTTAAGCTAAACGTCGTTTCGGCGCATTGCCGGAGCCGACATTTAGCTTTTTCAGAGTGGTTACCATGGCTGCCGGGACGCTAAAGTCCTGACAGCCATGGTAAGTGTAGTGGGGAGCGGGGGAGCAGTGTACTTACCGTCCGTGCGGCTCCCCGGGCGCTCCAGAGTGACGTCAGGGCGCCCCAAGCGCATGGATCACGTGATCCATGTGATCACGTCATCCATGCGCATGGGGCGCTCTGACGTCATTCTGGAGCGCCCCGGGAGCCGCACGGACTGTAAGTATACTGCTCCCCCGCTCCCCGCTCCTACTATGGCAACCAGGACTTTAATAGCGTCCTGGGTGCCATAGTAACACTGAAAGCATTTGGAAGACTGTTCCGTCTTCAAATGCTTTCAGTACACTTGCGTTTTTCCGGATCCGGCAGGCACCTCCGGCAACGGAAGTGCATGCCGGATCCCAACAACGCAAGTGTGAAAGAGGCCTTAATCAAATTTAAACAGTGGGGGTTCAGTCTAAAACTTCTAGGCCTCGCAATCCAGTCAAATTTTTTTTACCGACAGCAACATAGGGGAGTGATCGGATACAGTGCGAGCTTCATACTTCATTCGATCGATCTTATCAATGAAGTCGGAGCTGGTCAATGCCAAGTCAATTCTTGACATGGCCGTATATGAGCGGCTATAGCAGGAGAATACTTTATCGCCATATAAATGACGCCATATATCAATTAATGCTAGTTCCTGACAAGCTTTATACAATAAGGTGTGACCACCTGTTTTAACCCTTAGCTCCCACACTGTAGAGACTATCAGTCTCCAGGTTCATTACGTTATTGAAGTCGCCTATGATTAAAATCGGACATTTACCCCCTTTGGTTGACAAATTCAGTATGACAAGATATAACAGAGAGAAAAAGGAGGAGGGATATAAACAGTGGAGAAAGACAAACCTGCCGTCCCTATCAATTCTTTGACCTATGGGCTCAAACTCTACCCTTTTATGTACACACACATTAACACCACGGGAGAAGGAGGACAAACATGAGTGGTACTCAAACTTCACCCATTTTGTCTTTATACAGACAAGAGTCTCCGGGACTAGATGTGTTTCTACAACCCCAAAAATCGCTGGAAGGCGTTTCAATGGGCATTAATTCCGGATCCGGCCTTGTGGCAAGTGTTCAGGATTTTTGACCGGAGCAAAAAGCGCAGCATGCTGCGGTATTTTCTCCGGCCAAAAAACGTTCCGTTCCGGAACTGAAGACATCCTGATGCATCCTGAATGGATTTCTCTCCATTCAGAATGCATGGGGATAATCCTGATCAGGATTCTTCCGGCATAGAGCCCCAACGACGGAACTCTATGCCGGAACACAACAACGCAAGTGTGAAAGAGCCCTAAGTCCTGAACGTCTCTTTCTTCTCATAATCTGCTCTCTATCCCTCTGGGACAACATTCTAGCCAGTATAACTCTAGGGGCACTGCCTGGTGGGGATTTTTTTCTTTTATTCCCTGGGATCCTATGGGCCCGCTCAACCGCAAATAGGGGTGAAAAATGTTCGAGGCCGAATATTTCTGATAGCCAGTTTTGGATAAATCCTGCTGTATCCTCGTTCTCAGACCCCTCGGGAAAACCTAAGAAACGCAGGTTGGCACGATCTTCCATCGCAGTCAGTTTCTCGCATAATAGTTCTCTCTCTAAATCATCAACTCTTAATAGTATTATCAATCTTTTTTTTCATATCTTGCGAGACCTCCAGAAGGGCTTTGACCCTATCACGTATTTTACTCATTTCATCTTTTATTAATGTAATGTCAGATTAAACGGATGCGAACTTTGTCGACAGGTCTCCTAGAGCTTGATTAGAAAGATGGACTGCGTCTAATATATCCACCAATTTCTTATCAAATCAATTCGGTTGTCCTGGATCACTTTTCCCACTGACTCATATATTCTATCCTTATCACCTTCTCTTTCAGATACCCCAACATCCAAACTCCCTTGATTTTTCTGAGACAACCTAGTCTTTGATTGGGGTGATTTTAGGAACTTATCCATCTTTGTCAAAGGGTTGCTCGTTCCACCCCCCTGAGGCAAGGCGGGCCAATAGATTTTCTATTGTGGGGCTTTGGAGGCATGACGTAGGTGCGTCGACGTGCTGCGGTCCCCCCCTTCCTTCACTCCTCTCTTCCCCGTCTTGCTTTTACACTTCTCGGTTGACGGCTTCTCCCTGCCGACATACTTTCGCACGTACGTGGGACAGGCACCTAGAATTCTCACCCCCTGCATGGATGGCATCTCTCCGGCCCCTGGTATGCTCTGGGAACTGGATACTAGCCTCTGCTGTTGGACGCTTAGCGTGTGAGCCGAGACGGGAGCTGTGCCGCGGAGCTGGAACCCCCGACTTTGAGGCATCGGCGTGCTGCTGACCAGTGATGCACATTGCTCACATCATCACTCCCCTCTGGCTACACAGGCATGTAGTTTGAGCCCGTTATGTGTACTCAGCTAGCAGTGGAACTGGGCGAATGCCCTCTCCCTCTCGGCCAAGTGTCTGACCATGACCAGGTTTGTGAGTACAAACAGCTGGAGTTTCTAAATGTAATGGAGTGACCACCTTGGCTTTAATTACCACGCTCCCTTTCTTTTTCCCCTTTGATCTGACCCGATCATTGTTTAAGGGGTGCTATCTGGACTTGGGAGAAGTGCTAGTCACTGGAGTACCAGCTTTGGCATCTGTGTCCTGGTTTTTGTGCTTCATTTAAGTGTGCTGCACCATTTACAAATATTGTGCTGTTCCCAGGGGCTCATGTACTGACCCAATCCCCTCATTGGGGGTTTATCACCCTTCTCTCGTCTGGTACCGCTCATAGGTAGAGATGAGCGAATTTCTCAAAAATTCGATTCGGCTGGTTCGCAGAGTTTTCCAAAAAAATGTTTGCTTCGATCTGAATTTATTAGCGGTGAATCGCGTTAAAAAAAATGGCTATTTCCGAGCGGCAGAGAGACTTTATATGGATGTAGAACACTGTGGCTTGCAGTAACATGCATAGGGAGTGTGCTGGGTTAGTGAAATTATACTATTTTTCTTGTATTACTGAAATACTGCCCTATACGCTTTCAACAGAAATAACTGCAACAGTGCAGTGGGTATATATTTTTCTTGTATTACTGAAATACTGCCCTATACGCTTTCATCAGAAATAATTGCAACAGTGCAGTGGGTATATACACTGCTCAAAAAAATAAAGGGAACACTTAAACAACACAATGTAACTCCAAGTCAATCACACTTCTGTGAAATCAAACTGTCCACTTAGGAAGCAACACTGAGTGACAATCAATTTCACATGCTGTTGTGCAAATGGGATAGACAAGAGGTGGAAATTATAGGCAATTAGCAAGACACCCCCAATAAAGGAGTGGTTCTGCAGGTGGTCACCACAGATCACTTCTCAGTTCCTATGCTTCCTGGCTGATGTTTTGGTCACTTTTGAATGCTGGCGGTGCTTTCACTCTAGTGGTAGCATGAGACGGAGTCTACAACCCACACAAGTGGCTCAGGTAGTGCAGCTTATCCAGGATGGCACATCAATGCGAGCTGTGGCAAGGAGGTTTGCTGTGTCTGTCAGCGTAGTGTCCAGAGCATGGAGGCGCTACCAGGAGACAGGCCAGTACATCAGGAGACGTGGAGGAGGCCGTAGGAGGGCAACAACCCAGCAGCAGGACCGCTACCTCCGCCTTTGTGCAAGGAGGAACAGGAGGAGCACTACCAGAGTCCTGCAAAATGACTGCCCCTATTACTAGTGCGAGGAAGAAAGATATATGCGTTCCAAGGTGGAGCGCACATCGAAGCTGGTAACATTTAGAGATGCAGCATCGGTGTCAGAGGGACTCGTGGCTACATTCCCCCTATGTTGTCAAATATACAAAAACAAACAACGACAATGTGTTAAAAGGATCAAATAAAAAAAACATAAGTATGAATATAAATACATGTATTACATTTCATTTCATAAATGTCTCATTCTGATTGGTGAAATGGGAAAAAGGGAAAGGGGAATCGGAAAAGGTACATATTGGCATTGGGAATCTTAATGATTTACCTGGGTTTATGTATTGGGCGATAGGGGGAATTATTATACGCAATCTAAAACCTTGACATAATATCATAATTATAAAGTTTCCAGAAGTCAATGTTCAAATATTAAAGAATATTTAAAATATCAATATTAACATTAATAAATATCAATAGACATTACATCATCAAACCGATTATATTAAATTTTTTTTAAAAGGATCATCTTAATAAATAGAATGTATATAAATATATAGTTAAAAAGTGAACCCCAAAAGAATAAAAAATTTTTTTTTTTAAAGTATATATTTTTCTTTTGGGGTTCACTTTTTAACTATATATTTATATACATTCTATTTATTAAGATGATCCTTTTAGAAATGTTTTAATATAATCGGTTTGATGATGTAACGTCTATTGATGTTCATTAATATTTATTATTTATTTGAACATTGATTTAACAGCTATTGATATTTATTAAGGTTTATTAATATTTAATATTGATATTTTTTTATATTCTTTAATATTTGAACATTGACTTCTGGAAACTTTATAATTATTATATTATGTCAAGGTTTTAGATTGCGTATAATAATTCCCCCTATCACCCAATACGTAAGAAACCCAGGTAAATCATTATATTAAGATTCCCAATGCCAATATGTACCTTTTCCGATTCCTCTTTCCCTTCTTTTTCCCAGTTCACCAATCAGAATGAGGGACGTTTATGAAATGAAATACATGTATTTATATTCATACTTTATATGTTTTTGTGTATTTGATCCTTTTAACACATTGTCGTTGTTTGTTTTTGTGTATTTGACAACATGGGGGGAATGTAGCCACGGGTCCCTCTGACACCGGCGCTGCATCTCTAAATGTTACCAGCTTCGATGTGCGCTTCACCTTGGAACGCATATATCTCTTCCTCGCATTAGTAATAGGGGTGGTCCTATGCGCTTCACGTTGCAGCACAGAAGGCCGAGCCCCATCTGTTCCACGGCGACCGGAAGCTGTCACCAGCTTACTTGCGGCACCGACGCTGTGCATTCCATAGAACGGAACCTCATGCGGTTCACAAGACACCGGAAGTCGTCGCAAGTGGATGGCACTTACGGAAATTAGAAGCGATGCACGCGAAAAGTAACACATGGATTACTATAAATATGTGAGTGTTTTTGTGTATTGTATTGTTGTCTGCTCCTGAGGAAGGGGTCATGTATATTTGAACCCCGAAACGTGTTGAGCCTGTATCACCATTAAAGAGATTGAACTGAAGCCTTGATCTACCTGCTGACTGAAACCTCTTAGATCTATTAAGCGATCCTGGCCGAGGGGTATTGTCACAGGCGTCTTGAGTTTAACCTGTGGACAACCCCCCAGTGAAGTGAGTGGCACATTTTAATTGTTGTTACGGACTGTAACACCATATGATTATTTTTATTATTATCAATATGATTAACTTTTATTCTCTGGCAAAGCTAAATCAGGGTGGAGGGCACTCAACTATCTGGGATGTTTGTATGTACACAATAAGGTGGATTAGTGCAGGTGTGAATGAATCAAATAGATACAGTTGTATACTTAAAAAGGGGTAGTTTATTAGTAAAAAATTGATATAAAAATGAGTGGATGGTACCAAAGGATGTATATAAAAATAATTGGTGTATATAAAAATAAATGTAGAAAAAAAAAATATTTAAAAATAAAAAGATGAAAAATATTAAAGATGTGTATTCCAATAAATAATAGTAAGTTCAATGTCCGGGATAGGATCCAGTATTGGCTTCAGAGAAAGTTATTCCAAATGTCTATATAAGATCCAGTACGGGATCTAAAGTTATTGTGATTGCTGGCACTTGTAGTGCTGCCTGTAATGATGTCATTATTTCTTCTTATTTTCCTGTTGGGTGGCAGCGTTCTTTGTATATACCAAGGGATCCTCCTGCTTGTAGGTAAATGTTGCAACAGGGAATGTGCTGCCTCTATTGCAATGTATTTGCAGGGACTGTGATTATTGTGCAATCTGGCTGTTTCACCATGTGTGTCCTCCTCCTTTTATGGAATTTACACAGATGTAAGTGTAACCATATGTGTGAGGAACATAGTTAAAGTCTTACTCGTATTGTTGTAATGCTGCCGCAATCGTGGTATTCCACAGTGCAGGTAAATAGACACCCTTTATACTCACCAGGTCCACTCGTGGCGTCCCACGAGGGCGGGCGATGGGCTTGTTTGAGGAGCGCGGGTGGGAGTAGCGCTGTTCCAGCCTGTATGGTTCTTTGGATCCAGGGATAGATATCCGCTTTTCTTTGAGAGGACAATAATCCTTGTGCTGCTGCAGGGGAACCAGACGTGTTTCGAAACCGGATGTTTCTTCTTCAGTGGCCTGCAGCATAGTGAATTTTCTCGGCTTATAAGGGGCGTTCCTGATGACGGAAGCAGCACAACATCTATCCCTGGATCCAAAGAACCATACGGGCTGGAACAGCGCTACTCCCGAGTGGACCTGGTGAGTATAAAGGGTGTCTCTATTTACCTACACTACGGAATACCGCGATTGTGGCAGCATTACAACAATACGAGTAAGACTAACTATGTTCCTCACACATATGGTTACACTTACATCTGTGTAAATTCCATAAAAGGAGGAGGACACACATGGTGAAACAGCCAGATTGCACAATAATCACGGTCCCTGCAAATACATTGCAATAGAGGCACCACATTCCCTGTTGCAACATTTACCTACAAGCAGGAGGATCCCTTGGTATATATCAAGAACGCTGCCACCCAACAGGAGAATAAGAAGAAATAATATCATTACAGGCAGCACTACAAGTGCCAGCAATCACAATAACTTTCGATCCCGTACTGGATCTTATATAGACATTTGGAATAACTTTCTCTGAAGCCAATACCGGATCCTACCCCGGACATTGAACTTACTATTATTTATTGGAATACACATCTTTAATATTTTTCATCTTTTTATAAAAATAAAAAATAAATTCTACATTTTTATATACACCAAATATTTTTATATACATCCTTTGGTACCATCCACTCATTTTTATACTAATAAACTACCCCTTTTTAAATATACAACTGTATCTATTTGATTCATTCACACCTGCATTAATCCACCTTATTGTGTACATACAAACATCCCAGATAGTTGAGTGCCCTTTTCCCTACAACTTTTATTCTCTGTTTTAATGAGCCATTTCACTGTAATTTTATATATCCGTGTATTTAATACTTCATTTGGGATGTGGTGCTTTATATCGCTAGAGGATTATATATGCAGATATACTTATCCTCCTTTTTCTTGATCTATTCGTATTCGGAAGGCATATACACCATTGATAACTTCTTTGCCTGACTCCCCTGGGCTGGTTCCAGGTCTCAGGAATGGTGTCATCTTGTCTTCCTGGTTCGCTGTCCCATTTGGGATATTTAGAACTTTATTGAGACATTGGGGTGGTGGGCCCCCTACTTGCTTATTGAAATATATGTTTTTTTCTTTTCCTTATTGTATTAGAATATCACTCGGTTGTAGTCACCTACATGATGTGATCTAGTGATCTACTAGCCCCTGACCTATACTTTGTGAGAGTTCTCTCCTATTTGTGGTATCTGTGTAACAACCGTAAGCTAATTGGAGCTTCATATTTACAATCTGTTGTCCTCCACCTCATATTGGTCCCATATCTATGTGATATATATTAATGGGGGAAAGGGGAAGGGGGGCAAAAAATTACCCCCCTCCCCCAAGAAATTTTTTTTCATAAAAAAGGAAAATAAGGTAAGGAGAGGAGAAAAGAAAAAAGAAAAAGAAAAAAGGGGGAAGGAGGGAAGGTGTAGGGAAAAAAAAAAAAAAAAAAAAAGGAAAAACCATTTTAACATTTTGTGGAATTTATTTACAGCGTTTAGGCTCCA
Organism: Bufo bufo; assembly: GCF_905171765.1. Lineage (NCBI taxonomy): Eukaryota > Metazoa > Chordata > Amphibia > Anura > Bufonidae > Bufo > Bufo bufo. The sequence goes on along the minus strand of NC_053395.1, from coordinate 108,118,934 downwards.
TTCACACGTCCGTGGTGTGTTTTGCGGATCCGCAACACACCCCTATAGAAATGCCTAATCTTGTCCTCAAGCTGCGGACAAGAATAGGACATGTTCTATCTTTTGCGGAGCTGCGAACCCGAAGATCGGGGCCGCGCTCCGCAAATGCAGACAGCACACTGTGCTGTCCGCATCCATTCCGTCCCCATAGAAAATGAATGGGTGCGGAACGAATGCGGACCCATTTGCGGACGTGTGAATGGAGCCTCAATGTGTGTTATAAATAACATAACTGTATTATTTCATTATGTGGGTCAGTACAACGAAGAGCATGCCAAATGTATTTTTTATATATTTCTTTATTTCCTCCTGCAGGCTGTCAGCTCCCCAACTACCCTCCCCCTCCAGACTGAAGGGGCAGCTGCTTTAGCTGCTCATATCTCTGGATAGGTAGCAGCTAGAGATAGGAGCCTGATCTTGTTTGAAAGATAGCATTCCAGCAAATAACAGAATCACAGTATCTTTATCTTCACTACATCTGAGGATATAGCTGTTAGAAATCAGGATGGCAGTGAATGCAGCCGAAAGTGAAAGCAGGTTTCACCTCTTTTCCTCCCAACAAGATTTCTAACACCTATATATCCTGATTTGGTTGAGATAATGCTGTGATTCTGGTCTGTTTGTAATGCCTGTTTTCAAACAAGACAAGGCCCATATCTGTGGTTGCTACCAATCCAGAGATAGGAGCAGCTTGAGCAGCCCCCTCCCTCATCCTGCTGCCTGAGCTTTCCCTAGGCTGAACTGTTGAGTGCTTTTCTAAAAACTGTTGGATGGTTCAACAGGCTTTTGGCTCCAATAAGGTGGCAAGATATCAGACTTAAGCCAGGCAGTCCAGTTTCCTGGCACCCTGTTCTATGTCTGAAGCAGAGCCTGCACAGACGCTGGGGTGTCCTCCTTTTCAGTGGTGCCACAATCAGATGGCAGATTTGTGCTATCTGAGTATGAGCTGCAGGCTCTCTCAACCCCAGTCTGCCACTAGAGCCAGCCAAAATGTCACTGTGACTGACTGAGGATGGAGAAGCACTCCGGCCCCAAACAGCTCAAGTCCTCCAGTCCTTTTTTTTTTCTTTGCTGGCACTGTGGTATTCCACAAAAAGGGTATAGAGGGGATCTAATTACAGGACATGCTGGTTAATGACGGATGGTTTCACCATCCAAAAGGTACAGGTGTACGTTTGACTGGACCAATAGTGATAGTATAATCAACCCCTTCCTGACATGTACAGTACAGCAGGAACAACTGCAATCTGGTGTATGTTTACAGTGCACTTATCGAGCAGGCACAGGCGTTGTGCTTGCTCAATCAGTACAGGGGCCTGGCCTGTTTCTGACAATTAGGCCCCTGATGTAATCGTCAGCATTGTTGAAAACTGTGATGCTGGCAGACTAACCCCTTAAATGCTGTGGCCAATGCTGACTGGCATCTAAGGGGTATAAAGAGAAAGAAAAATCACCAAATGGCGCCAACCGCTAATAACATGTAGTAAATGCTATGGTGTAAAGTATCCCAAAATACGGGGAAAAAAAACGCTGTTAGATATATTCGTAAAAAGCCCCTATGGGGTCACGAGGAGCAACTGGTATAAAAGAATATAGAGTAAAAGGTGTTATACCTTTTACTCTATATTCTTTTATACCAGTTGCTCCTCGTGACCCCATAGGGGCTTTTTACGAATATATCTAACAGCGTTTTTTCCCCCCGTATTTTGGGATACTTTACACCATAGCATTTACTACATGTTATTAGCGGTTGGCGCCATTTGGTGATTTTTCTTTCTCTATTTCTCTCCAGTTTTACTATACTGCTTTCTTGCAGATAGTTTATCACCTAGGCTGCCCTGCTTTTTGGACTCTGATCTCCGATTCAATAGCACCTATACTCTACCATTTAGTAATTTTTTTTTTCCCCCACTCCACTGTGTCCTCTACCTCTGGCGCCCTGTCTGTTCATCCCATACCTCCTATTTTTGGAGTACAGGATTAACCTTTTTTTTTTTTTCCTTCTCTCCCTACCTCGATTAAGGGGTATGCAGAGGGAAGGAGCACCCTCTCCAAATTTATTGACTCCCTGTGAAGGAATTGCGGGATGGCAATGGTTGTCATGGCACCAGGAAACGTTGCAAAGGCCTCCGGGCCTGCCATGTACAGAAACTTAGGAGGCTCAGCCCGCAGGCTGGGTCTCATAAGCAACTGCGCTTGGCAGTTAATCATGGCAGTTAAGGCAGGAGACGGAGATGCTATGTGTACTACTCAAAGTTAAACACAGCACAGGTATGTTACAATATTATTTCACCCAGATTCTTGCTACGGTTCTCATTACTATGGCTGTCTACCTTCAAAATCAACCACAATTTCCACCCTCTGTCCCTTCTCTCCACATCGGTCCCTCCCTCCTTCCCTCACCCATGTTCAGTTCACATATACTTTGTACCCTCATACATCACTCTGACAGATCTTCCTCCAAGGTGCGCATAAAAACACCAATACAAATCATTCAACCACTTGCTGTCTCTTTCTGTTCTCCTGCTACTAGCTGCAAGGGATATATTTTAACGAACCCTGGACCCCCCCCCTCTATTGTAAACTTCAGCTTTTTATCTGCCACACACAGAAATTGATGTTCACTGCACATTTTCCCCAGTCTCTTAACTGCACACTCTGGAAAGCACGGTCAGTTCGTAACAAACTACCCACAATTCATGACTTCTTCACACTCTGAACTTACTGGCCCTTACAGAAACCCGGCTTAAACCCTCTGACACTGCTTCCCCTGCCACCTTATCCTATGGTGGACTTCATTTCTCCCACACCCCCAGACCTGATGACAGGCATGGTGGAGGAGAAGGCATATTACTTTCACCACAGTGCACATTTCAGGTCAATCCCCCTGGACCCTCTCTCACATTCACCTCTTTTGAAATCCATACTATCAGACTCTAACGCCCATTCCCCCTGCAAGTTGCAGTTGTCTATCGACCCCCAGGCTCCCCCCCACCAATTCACGGATCGCTTTGCTGTCTGGCTTCCCCATTTCCTAACTTCTGAATCAACAAATCTTAATATGGGTGATGTTAGTATCAATTGGAATATTCTCTCCCCATCAGCCTCACACTTTATTTCTAAAACCTCATCTCTTGGTCTGCCACAACACATCTGAGAAGCTCTGACAGACGTCCTTCAGAACCTCCTCCTTGAGGTTCCTTTTGCTTTCATTTTCTCATCTCGTTAGCCTCTCTCAGCTGTCATGTAGTTGCACTGATTGCATCCCTTTAAATCCCTTCCCATACTGCTTCACTTTGCAGTTTATACAACTTCCTGGAGTGTATGCATGCTGGATGCTTCTACTGAGTCTTCTACAGATAAGTTTTGTTCATTCATTTGTATTTTCCTGTTTGCTGGATCTCAGGTGACCCTGACTCCCTCCGTATCAAGTGTAGGGAGCCGGTGGTCGTGTCCCCTCACTATTATAGGGTGTTCAGATCTTATACAGTCGAGGTACGAGGATATGCGATCTTCTACCATTGAGAATTTTGCATAGGCTGAGCAGTTCGGGAGAGAGTCAGGTCTGTTGCAGGGCTCCCCCTTTTGTTCCTTAGTTTTGGATCCAGTCAGTCGGATCTTCCTTTTGTGTCTTCTTGTTTGCTGTACACCTTCCGTGACACTTACTTCCTTCTGCCATGGATGAACAGGGCAATACACTTGATCTAGTCTTCTTCCGTCACTGCTCAGTCTCAAACTTTAATAACTCATCCTTCCCACTTTCTGACCACAATCTTCTTTCAATTACTATTAAGACCTTATTATTTTCATGACAATCCTAGTTTTCACACTTCTAGAAGCCTAGACACCATTAACTGCCAGCAACTTATTGACACCCTACAGTTAGCTCTTAACCCAATCTCTTCTCTCTCCTGATCAGACCTGGCTGCCAATCATTACAACCATACCCTCAAAACCATCCTAGATGAAGCAGCTCCAATATCAACCGGACCCTCCTGACACAGAACAGGGCAACCCCTGGCACACACCTGAAACACGTTTTCTCCAGTGGTGCTCCAGATGTGCAGAACATTTATGGAGAAGATTGCAAATATCAGCAGACTTCCTCCATTATAAATTTATGCTCAAAACATACATTTCGGCAGTCAACATTGCCAAACAAAAGTACTTCACCTTTCTCATATAACCTAAAACTAATCTTTGATACTTTTCATTCCCTTCTAAGCCCTAAAGTTTCAGAACCTCTGTGCTGATGACATGGCCACTTACTTCAGAGACAAGATTGCCAATATCCAGCAGGAAATAATCTCCCATTGCCCAACCAATTTCAATCCTCCTCCCTCCCACACTTCAACATGCTTTCTCTCTTTTGACCCTATAACAGACGAAGTCTCCAGGCTTCTCTCTTCTCGACTCATGACCTGCAGCAGTGATCCTATTCCCTCACACCTCTTCCATTCCCTCTACTCGACTGTCATAACTCGTCTAACTACAATTTTTTACCTCTCTCTGATCTGGTATATTTCCGTCCTTTTTTAAAACAAACATTCTGTTATAACCCCACTACAAATAACAAAACAAAACAAAAAATCTCTTGACACAACCTGTACTGCTAACTACCGACCTGTTTCCCCCTCTCCACTCTACTGAAACCGCCCTTACGAAAGTGTCTAATGATCTCCCGACAGCAAAAAGAAATGACGATTATTCTCTACTGATTCTTCTAGATCTCTCTGCAGAGTTTGATACCACAGACCACAAACTCCTGCTAACCATGCTCCACTCAATTGGTCTTAAGGACACTGTTCTCGCCTGGTTCATTGTCCCTGCCCACTCTTTTAGTGCATCATTCGCTGGTTCTACTTCTTCTCTTCATCTTGATGTTGGCGTTAGTCAGGGTTCAGTACTAGGCCCTCTGCTCTTCTCCCTCTACACAGCCCCCATCGGACAGACTATCAGTAGATTTGGCTTTCGGTACCATCTCTATGCTGACGACATCCAACTATAGACTTCATCCCCTGACATCACACCTGCTTTGCTCTAACACCAGTAATTGTCTGGCAGCTGTCTCTATCATGTCTTCTCTGTATCTAAAACTGAACCTCTCAAAAACAGAACTTCTTGTCCCCCCCCCTCATCTACTAACCCACCTAAAAACTTGATATATGTTAATTTTGGTCTGCAGCACTATCATAACTCCTGTGCAACATGCCCGCTCTGTCTTGGGGCCACGTTTGACTTGTATCTTTCCTTTGTTCCTATATGCAATCACTTCCACACTCTTATTTGCACCTTAAGAACTCGGCCTTTTCTTACAGTGGAAACTGCAAAAACTCTTGTTGTTGCCTTGATTCATTCACGACTCAACTACTGCAACTCATTACTAATCCATCTCCCTCTCACTAAACTCTACCCCTTCAGTCTGTCCTAAATGCTGCAACCAGGCTCATCTATCTATCTATCTATCCACCCGCTATACTGATGCTACTAGCCTGTGCCATTCACTTCATTGGTTGCCCATCCACCACAGAATATAGTTCAAACTTCTCACCCACAAAGCTCTCCACAGTGCTGCACCTCCATACATCTCCCTCATTTCCATCTATTACCCTACTCGTGCTCTCTGTTCTGTAAGTGACCTAAGATTAAAAACTACCATAATGCGTAACTCTCGCTCCCATCTTCAAGACTTTTCTCAAGCTGCACTTACTCTCTGGAATGCTCTGCCACAGAATATCAGGTCAAGAGTGCCTTAAAAACACATTTACAGGCAGGCTCATCAAGCTTCCTAAAATGAATGTTCCCATAGTAAATTTGCCTCCCCCTCCCCCCAACTTCTCAGGCCTGAACTCTATCTTCTAACAGTCCCACATCCGAAGCAGACTGGCCTACACGACTGCTTTCAGTACAATAATGGCTTGACTACTACATATCACAATCAACTACCTTATGTGTCACCCCCAATTTCTCATAGATTGTAAGCTCTTGTGAGCAGGGCCCTAGCTCCTAGTGTTTCAGTTATACACTGCTCAAAAAAATAAAGGGAACACTTAAATAACACAATGTAACTCCAAGTCAATCACACTTCTGTGAAATCAAACTGTCCACTTAGGAAGCAACACTGAGTGACAATCAATTTCACATGCTGTTGTGCAAATGGGATAGACAACAGGTGGAAATTATAGACAATTAGCAAGACACCCCTAATAAAGGAGTGGTTCTGCAGGTGGTGACCTGACCACTTCTCAGTTCCTATGCTTCCTGACTGATGTTTTGGTCACTTTTGAATGCTGGCGGTGCTTTCACTCTAGTGGTAGCATGAGACGGAGTCTACAACCCACACAAGTGGCTCAGGTAGTGCAGCTTATCTAGGATGGCACATCAATGCGAGCTGTGACAATAAGGTTTGCTGTGTCTGTCAGCGTAGTGTCCAGAGCATGGAGGCGCTACCAGGAGACAGGCCAGTACATCAGGAGACGTGGAGGAGGCCGTAGGAGGGCAACAACACAGCAGCAGGACCGCTACCTCCACCTTTGTGCAAGGAGGAACAGGAGGAGCACTGCCAGAGCCCTGCAAAATGATCTCCAGCAGGCCACAAATGTGCATGTGTCTGCTCAAACGGTCAGAAACAGACTCCATGAGGGTGATATGAGGGCCCGACGTCCACAGGTGGAGGTTGTGCTTACAGCCCAACACCGTGCAGGACGTTTGGCATTTGCCAGAAAACACCAAGATTCACAGATGAAAGCAGGTTCACACTGAGCACATGTGACAGACGTGACAGCGTCTGGAGACGCCGTGGAGAACGTTCTGCTGCCTGCAACATCCTCCAGCATGACCGGTTTGGCATTAGGTCAGTAATGGTGTGGGGTGGCAATTCTTTGGAGGGCCGCACAGCCTTCCATGTGCTCGCCAGAGGTAGCTTGACTGTCACTAGGTACCGAGATGAGATCCTCAGACCCCTTGTGAGACCATATGCTGGTGCGGTTGGCCCTGGGTTCCTCCTAATGCAAGACAATGCTAGACCTCATGTGGCTGGAGTGTGTCAGCAGTTCCTGCAAGACGAAGGCATTGATGCTATGGACTGGCCCGCCCGTTCCCCAGACCTGATTCCAATTGAGCACATCTGGGACATCATGTCTCGCTCTATCCACCAACCACAGACTGCACCACAGACTGTCCAGGAGTTGGCAGATGCTTTAGTCCAGGTCTGGGAGGAGATCCCTCAGGAGACCGTCCGCCACCTCATCAGAAGCATGCACAGGCGTTGTAGGGAGGTCATACAGGCACGTGGAGGCCACACACACTACTGAGCCTCATTTTGACTTGTTTTAAGGACATTACATCAAAGTTGGACCAGCCTGTAGTGTGTTTTTCCACTTTAATTTTGAGGGTGACTCCAAATCCAGACCTCCATGGGTTAAAAAATTTGATTTCCATTTTTTTCTTTTGTGTGATTTTGTTGTCAGCACATTCAACTATGTAAAGAACAAAGTATTTCAGAAGAATATTTAATTAATTCAGATCTAGGATGTTTTATTTTTGTGTTCCCTTTATTTTTTTGAGCAGTGTATATTAGCTAGTTACGTTGTGATGTCTTGTTTCGTACATGAACCCTCTGAATTTGTAAAGCGCTACAGAATATGGTGGCAATATACAAATAAATTATTATTATCATTATAGATGTCAGTGTGAGACCGAGTTTCAATACAATACAGCATGTACTGCACTAAAACAGTGATTACATCCTCAAAACTCCCATAGTCGGATTAAAATAAAAGTAAAAAAATAAAATAAAAATGATAATAAAGCAAACATAAGATATAATTGCAAAATAAGAGATGTGCATGCAGTAAGACCATAACACACAAAAGCACTTCCTTCAGCTCAAGAACCAAAGTGAAGAATTTAAAGGGGTTATCCTGGAATTTTTACTGATGACCTATCCTCTGGATAAGTCATCAATATCAGATCAGCAGGAGTCTGACATGATGCGGTGCCATGATTATGGCTAGAGTGTAACTGTCCAAAACACATTATATGTACCTTCCATGTAAGCTTCTGCCTTTTAATAAAATGAAAGACTGAATATTTTGATTGGATTTCTTTATGGTACAAAGTTAGTGCAGCTGAAGCAGAAATGGAGTAGTGAGGTGATTTGATTTTCCTTTTTTCTTTGTGGAATATAGAATAAGTGCAGCACTTAAAGTCCAGACTGCAGCCAAAGAATTATAAACGCAATGTTTTAAAATTTATGGATTTATACATGTATTGTAACAAATATTAAATGCAGATTGTTTAATCTAATATATAAAGCTGAGTGTATGTGTGTATGTCCGCTAAAGGAATCCGTACCGTCGCATTTACAATCACTAAATTTGGTACACAGGTACATCAGGTGTCTGGGAAGATTTTAGACCAGGTCTCAGCTCTCTAGGGCGTACCGTTCCTGAGATATTCCCAAAAAATGCATTATCAAATAAAAGCTTGGTCACATGACCCTTATCAGCCAATAGAAGCTCGCAGGCTGTTAGCCTCCACATACACAGTTTTACTCCAGGTTTCCATAACAACCCAGACAGACATTTTTCTTAACTGCTGTAGGTGAGCTTTAAAGGAAATCTGTCACCAGGATAATCGCTGTTGAAGTAAAGCCGTGGCCTAATAGCACTTAGTACCTTATTTAAAGATGTGCCTTTGTTCCAATAGATGTTTTTATCCTCTGAAAATCCAGTTTAGTATGCAAATGAGCCAGTAAGGTGCCCAGAGGGGCGTCACTCTAGCAGGAAGGAGCCCAGACACGCCCCCTGCCACAATGTGTCCACCCTCAAAAGACGAACTTAAAACCCCCGCCCCCAGGTCAGACTAAACCACGCCTCTGATCTGGTTAGGCTACGCTCACTCCTCACCCGATGGGGATTGAAAAAATGAAGGTAAAAATCTTCTGTCAGCTGCAGGGGTGGAAGAGAGGGTGACTTTCTCCCTGCAGCTCACACTCAGACAGCACAATGCTGCTGTCTTAGAGTGAGCTTTTCAAAAGGACACATCCCCGATCCGGTTAGGTCACAACCCCAACCCAGCCAACAGAGATTGAAAAAAATACAGTTAAAAATCAACTTCTACATCTCACTAAGCCGCGCCCCAATCTGGTTAGGCCATGCCCCCTCCCACTTCTCAGCCGACAGGAATTGAAAAAATGAAGTTAAAAATCAACTTCTGTCAGCTGCAGGGGTTGGAGGGACGGTGACTTTCTTCCTGCAGCTCACACTTGGACAGCACAGTACTGCTGTCTGAGAGTGAGATGTTCAAAAGGACATCCTTGTGTCCGCCCAGGCCCTGCGCCAGACGGAGGACAGGGAGTCTGAAAGCTGGACTGTCTGGCTTAAAACTGGACCTCTGGCCACCCTAGGGGTAGGCTGCTGTGGAGGTAACAGTTAAGGGGATGATCCGCTATGGAGGTCAGTGTTAAGGGGCAGATTGCTGTAAAAGCCACTGCTAAGGGGCGGGCCCCTGTGGAGGTCTCTGTCAAGGGGGTGGTGTGCTATGAAACTCACTGTTAAAGGGGAAGGCTGCTGTAAAGGTCAAAGTTAAGGGGGTGGGCTGCTGTGGAGGTCCAATTTTAAGGGACGGGGCACTGTGGTGGGGATGGGGGTCAATGTTAAGGGGTGGGGGTTGTGGAGGTGAATGTTAAGGGGGCGGGGTTCTGTAGATATCAACACTATCCACTATAATAGTGACATCTTTTAACGACACACACAAGCATTAAATGAAATAGATTAAATATACCCAAGCGAAGTTGGGTCTTTCAGCTAGTTCAAACATATACCTGAACATTTGGATAGGTGAAACCATCACCAACACAACCTTTTTTCACCTGTGTTAATAATGCCAATTCTTTCAATGCCAAGTATGATTCAACACCAGTTCAGCCCCATAAAATAAAACATTTGTTTTAACAGCATCTGAATAAGGCTACTTTCACGTCATGGACGATCCGTTCAGATAATGCAACCGTCTACATCCGTTCAGAACGGATCAGTTTGTATTATCTTTAAAGGGATTCTGTCACCTCTCATAACCTAAATTCAGATTTTAAACCAGTCATGCTCCACAGCTTACCTTGAATCGGCTGTGCTGTTCTATATTGTAATCCGTCCAGTAGTTTTGCAGAAAAACGACTTTTATAATTATGCAAATTAACCCTGAAGGTGCCCAGAGGGGTGTTATGTTCCCCTTTGTGTGCCCAGTAACGCCCCTCTTACAGTGCCCAAAACGCCTTCCTCCAGAATCCCTAACCGCCCACAGCGTCTCATCCCTCTCCTCCCCCTCCCTGACGGCCGAGCGAAGTCTCTCGCAGACGCAGAGGGCTGCGCCAGTGCGATTTTCTGGAGACTGAGGGCAGGAGCTTCATCGTCGTCGTCACTGGGCATGCGCCGAGCCCAGTGACGTCCGATGCTCGCTCTTCCCTCAGTCTCCAGCAAATCGCACTGGCGCAGCCCTCAGTGGGTACTGCGTCTGCGCGATTCTTTGCTCGGCCGTCAGGGAGGGGGGAGGAGAGGGATGAGACGCTGTGGGCGGTTAGGGATTCTGGAGGAAGGCGTTTTGGGCACTGTAAGAGGGGCGTTACTGGGCACACAAAGGGGAACATAACACCCCTCTGGGCACCTTCAGGGTTAATTTTCATAATTATAAAAGTCGTTTTTCTGCAAAACTACTGGACGGATTACAATATAGAACAGCACAGCCGATTCAAGGTAAGCTGTGGAGCATGACTGGTTTAAAATCTGAATTTGTGTTATGAGAGGTGACAGAATCCCTTTAACCCCTTAAGGACTTAGGACGTATCGGTACGGCATGGATCCCGAGTCCTTAAGGACCCATGACGTACCGGTACGTCATAACTTGAAATCTGTATTCCGGCGCCCGAGGGGTTAATCGAAACGGGATTTCGGCTGAAATCATTCAGCCGGCATCCCGTAACAATGCAGGGGGGGGTCATTTGACCCCCCCGCATCAGCGATTGCAGAAAACCGCAGGTCAATTCAGACCTGCGGTTTGCTGCGCTTTGGGCAGTTTCTGATCCCCGCGGGCCCTGACCGCGGGGATCAGAAGCTTTAGTGTCCCTAAAATATATATTTTACACCCCCCCCTGCACCCCTGCATGATTTTTTGCCGGCGGGTGGTGCAGGGGGGGAGTTGTGGGCGGTGGGGGCGGTGCGGGAGGCGGGCGGTGCGGCAGGCGGGATCGCGATCCTCCGCCCGCCTCCCCTTGTATAATCGTTGGTCTCTAGTGGGTATACCAGGGTGCCAGCACCCTGGTATAAACGGCTGACATCGATGATGCGATGTCAGCCGTTTAACCCTTTCCATAAAGCGGTCCGTACAGACCGCTGTATGGAAAAAGTTAACAGTAAGAGGGAGCTTCCTCCCTCTCCCATCGGGGGGCTGCTGTGCCTTTGCAGCCCCCCGATGGAGAGGGAGAGAGCCCCCAGACAGCCCCCCGAGAGATCCCCTCCTTACCCTTCCCCGTCTGCGAAGTTCTGAGCAGACGGGGAAGGTTCCCATGGCAACAGGACGCCTCTCAGGCATCCTGCTGTCCATGGTGCTGAACAGATCTGTGCTAAAGGCAGAGATCTGTTCAGACAAAGTGTAAGTAAAATACAGTGCAGTACAATATATATTGTTCTGTACTGTATTATACAGACATCAGACCCACTGGATCTTCAAGAACCAAGTGGGTCTGGGTCAAAAAAAAAGTGAAAAAAAGTGAAAAAAAAGTAAAAATCCAAAAACACATTTATCACTGATTAAAAATGAAAAAAATAAAATTCCCTACACATGTTTGGTATCGCCGCGTCCGTAACGACCTGATCTATAAAACGGTCATGTTACTTTCCCCGCACGGTGAACGCCATAAAAATAAAAAAATAAAAACTATTAGGAAATTGAAATTTTGCCCACCTTACTTCCCAAAAAAGGTAATAAAAGTGTTCAAAAAAGTCGCATGTACGCCAAAATAGTACCAATCAAACAGTCATCTCATCCCGCAAAAATCATACCCTACCCAAGATAATCGCCCAAAAACTGAAAAAACTATGGCTCTTAGACTATGGAAACACTAAAACATGATTCTTTTGGTTTCAAAAATGAAATCATTGTGTAAAACTTAAATAAATAAATAAAAAGTATACATATTAGGTATTGCCGCGTCCGTATCGACCGGCTCTATAAAAATATCACATGACCTAACCCCTCAGGTGACCACCGTAAAAAAATAAAAATAAAAACGGTGTAAAAAAAGCTATTTTTTGTCATCTTACGTCACAAAAAGTGTAATAGCAAGTGATCAAAAAGTCATATGCACCCCAAAATAGTGCCACTCAAACCGTCATCTCATCCCGCAAAAAATGAGACCCTACTTAAGATAATCGCCCAAAAACTGAAAAAAACTATGGCTCTTAGACTATGGAGACACAAACATTTTTTTTGTTTTAAAAATGAAATCATTGTGTAAAACTTACATAAATAAAAAAAATTGTATACATATTAGGTATCGCCGCGTCCGTGACAACCTGCTCTATAAAATTACCACATGATCTAACCTGTCAGATGAATGTTGTAAATAACAAAAAAAAAAACGTGCCAAAAAATCTATTTCTTGTTACCTTGCCGCACAAAAAAGTGTAATATAGAGCAACCAAAAATCATATGTACCCTAAACTAGTACCAACAAAACTGCCACCCTATCCCGTAGTTTCTAAAATGGGGTCACTTTTTTGGAGTTTCTACTCTAGGGGTGCATCAGGGGGGCTTCAAATGGGACATGGTGTCAAAAAAAACAGTCCAGCAAAATCTGCCTTCCAAAAACCGTATGGCATTCCTTTCCTTCTGCGCCCTGCCGTGTGCCCGTACAGCGGTTTACGACCACATATGGGGTGTTTCTGTAAACTACAGAATCAGGGCCATAAATAATGAGTTTTGTTTGGCTGTTAACCCTTGCTTTGTAACTGGAAAAAAAATATTAAAATGGAAAATCTGCCAAAAAAGTGAAATTTTGAAATTGTATCTCTATTTTCCATTAAATCTTGTGCAACACCTAAAGGGTTAACAACATTTGTAAAATCTGTTTTGAATACCTTGAGGGGTGTAGTTTCTTAGATGGGGTCACTTTTATGGAGTTTCTACTCTAGGGGTGCATCAGGGGGGCTTCAAATGGGACATGGTGTCAAAAAAACAGTCAAAATCTGGCTTCCAAAAACAGTCAAAATCTGGCTTCCAAAAACCATACGGCGCACCTTTCACTCTGCGCCCCGCTGTGTGCCCGTACAGTAGTTTACGGTCACATATGGGGTGTTTCTGTAAACGGCAGAGTCAGGGCAATAAAGATACAGTCTTGTTTGGCTGTTAACCCTTGCTTTGTTAGTGGAAAAAATGGGTTAAAATGGAAAATTAGGCAAAAAAAAGAAATTCGCAAATTTCATCCCCATTTGCCAATAACTCTTGTGCAACACCTAAAGTGTTAACGAAGTTTGTAAAATCAGTTTTGAATACCTTGAGGGGTGTAGTTTATAGAATGGGGTCATTTTTGGGCGGTTTCTATTATGTAAGCCTCGCAAAGTGACTTCAGACCTGTAGTGGTCCCTAAAAATTGGGTTTTTGTAAATTTCTGAAAAATTTCAAGATTTGCTTCTAAACTTCTAAGCCTTATAACATCCCCAAAAAATAAAATATCAATCCCAAAATGCTACAAACATGAAGTAGACATATGGGGAATGTAAAGTAATCACAATTTTTGGGGGTATTACTATGTATTACTGAAGTAGAGAAACTGAAAGTTTGAAATTTGCTAATTTTTCTAAATTTTTGGTAAATATGGTATTTTTTTATGCAAAAAAATTAACTTTTTTGACCCAATTTTAGCAGTGTCATGAAGTACAATATGTGACGAAAAAACAATCTCAGAACGGCCTGGATAAGTCAATGCGTTTTAAAGTTATGAGCACTTAAAGTGACACTGGTCAGATTTGCAAAAAATGGCCAAGTCCTTAAGGTGAAATAGGGCTGAGTCCTTAAGGGGTTAACATAGCCAAGACGGATCTGTCTTGAACACCATTGAAAGTCAATGGATGACTGATCCGTTTTCTATTGTGCCAGTAAAAACGGATCCGTCCCCATTGATTTACATTGTGTGCCAGGACGAATCTGTTTGGCTCAGTTTCATCAGACTTAAACCAAAATGCTGCAAGCAGGGTTTTGGTGTCCCTCTCCAAAGCGGAATGGAGACTGAACTGATGCAAACTGATGCATTATGAGCGGATCCTTTTCCATTCAGAATGCATTAGAATGTAAACTGATCTGTTTTGGACCACTTGTGAGAGCCCTGAACGGATCTCACAAACGTAAAGCCAAAAGAGTGTGAAAGTAGACTAGAGCAACTACTGAAAATTGCTTTCCAATTATCTAATCCCACAGCACAATAGAATCCCTGCAGACTAGCAAGGGCAGACAGCAACACCAGTACACTACTTATCCAGCCTGCAAATGTGTTGTGCTCTTAGCACAACATGTTAAGGTCAGCAGCATCCATCCTTTTCATTTCAGCTATACCAATGGGACAGAGCTGCAACTAGGCCCGATATACAGTGAGGTCACATGGCTTAGGAAGAAGCAGTAGCGCTCACAGAGGATAGGTCAATTTAAGTTACCAGATAAACCCTTTAAAGTTCATCTGTCTGCCTTTTCACCCTTATTAAACCAGGCACATTAACTGGTAGAATTGATTCTGCTAATTAAAATAATATCTGTAAGGGCACTTTGGTGCACTGAGGGGTGCTCTGTGCACCTCAGCTCTCCAGTGCTTGTCAGTAGCCATGGTGTACTGACACTCTTTTTTACGGATGGGTATCATTTTCATCACGTATGAACCCTACCAAGCAATATGCCCGATTTAATAAGGTTGATCCTGCTGGCAGGTGCTGTTTAAATGGGGATGAAATGCAATTCTAGACAAGGCCCAAAGACAGATATGGTGCTACATTTGTTAGGGGAACAAGCTTTTAGTAACCCTCTTAACCCCTTAAGGACTGGGCTCATTTTCACCTTAAGGACCAGTCCATTTTTTACAAATCTGACCAGTGTCACTTTATGTGTGAATAACTTTAAAACGCTTTTACTTATGCAGGCTATTCTGTTTTTTCGTCACATGTTGTACTTCATGACACTATTACCAAAAAACAAAAACACACATATATGATGATAAATTTTATTAGATGACATCATAAAAGACCACATATAAATAATTAATAATTAGTATGGATGATAAATAGCAGTAATGCAGTAACGCTGCGAATCAGCAGCTCACCAAAGGTACACAAGAAGAAGCCAAGTAAAATGCGCGTCGGGGTGCGCTCGCCAGAGGTCCAAGATTTTGTCTCCCACCACATCTTATCAGGTATTGACTTGCTAGTTGTTGCTATTGGGCTCCATATGGGTCGCTACATGCAAGTGGCTATGCCATGTTAATATAGTTATTTTTGTTACACATTGTGGTTGCCGCAACTTCTGCTACTTTTGCTTGCAAGTGTTTACCTGTATTATTGTAACACACTTCCTCCTTTGGCTTGCTGAGGAGGTTCTGTTATCTCCTCATTAATGCTGTTGCTAAGCCATAAGGAGTGGTGTTTGAGGGGGTACAGTCATCTTGTGCACCTTTGGTGAGCTGTGGATTCGCAGCGTTACTGCATTACTGCTATTTATCATCCATATTAATTATTTATATGCTTTTATGATGTCATCTAATAAAATTTATCATTATCATATATGTGTGTTTTTGTTTTTGGTAATATTGAGTATATTCTCACACATAGCCTTTCATCTTTTTGATGATTGTTTCGGTTATAATAACTTCACAGGTAAAATGGAGTCAAAATTATTTTTTTTTATTTATAAAAAAAATACCAAATTTACCCAAAACTTTGAAAAATTTGCTAGTTTCCAAATTTCTATTTCTCTGCTTTTAAAACAGCTAGTTATACCTCATATTATAGTTATTACTTTACATTGCCCATATGTCTACTTTATGTTTGGATCATTTTGTGAATGCCATTTTATTTTTTGGGGACGTTACAAGGTTTAGAAGCAAATCTTGAAATTTTTCTGAAATTTTCCAAAACCCACTTTTTAAGCATCTGTTCAGGTCTGAAGTCACTTTGTGAGGCTTACATAATAGAAACCACCCAAAAATAACCCCATTTTGAAAACTACACCCCTCAAGGTATTCAAAACTGATTTTACAAACTTAGGTAACCCTTTAGGTGTTCCATAAGAGTTATTGGCAAATGGAGATGAAATTTCAGAATTTATATTTTTTGGCAAAGTTTCCATTTTAATAGTTTTTTTCCAGTAACAAAGCAAGGGTTAACAGCCAAACAAAACTCAATATTTATTGCCCTGATTCTGTAGTTTATAGAAATATGTGGTCGTAAACTACTGTATGGGCACAAGGCAGGGCGTAGAAGGAAAGGAACACCATATGGTTTCTGGAAGGCAGATTTTGCTGGACTGGTTTATTTACACCATGTCCCATTTGAAGCCCCCCTGATGCACCCCTAGAGTAGAAACTCCCAAAAAGTGACCCCATTTTGGAAACTATGGGATAAGGTGGCAGTTTAGTTGGGACTATATTTAGGGTACATTTGATTTTTGGTTGCTCTATATTACATTTTTTTGAGGCAAGGTTACAAAAAACTTAAATTCTGAAATTTCATCTCCATTTGCAAATAACTCTTGTGGAACACCTAAAGGGTTAAAACAAAAGTTTGTAAAATCAGTTGAATACATTGAGGGGTGTAGTTTCTTAGATGGGGTCACTTTTATGGAGTTTCTACTGTAGGGGTGCATCAGGGGGGCTTCAAATGGGACTTTTTTTTTACACAAACAGTCCAGCAAAATCTGCGTTCCAAAAACCATATGGCTCCTGTCCTTCTGCGCCCTGCCGTTTGGCCATACAGCATTATATGATCACATATAGGGTGTTTCTGAAAACTACAGAATCAGGGCACCGTTAGCACCGTTTTATTTAAAAAAAAATTTACCGTGTTCATTTGAGGGGTTAGGTCACGTGTTATTTTTATAGAGCAGATTCGTACGGACGCTGCAATACCGAATATGTCTACTTTTTAAAATTTATTTAGGTTTTACACTAATATCCTTTTTTAAACAAAAAAACCCAAAACATTTTAGTTTCTCCATAGTCTGAGAATCGGTTTTTATTATTTTTGGTGGGGACATTCTGGATGTTTAATACGGGAATCTCGCCCCTCATACACATGAAACTTGTAAGTGTACCCTGAGGTACTCTCACAAAGTTTGTACGGCTTCACGCCATACCTCGCCCGCTTAGAGGGAACATACTGGTGGAAAATGAGTCTCCCCTTGAAAGCTCATCAACAGCGACCTCCCTTCCAAGTACATAGGCCTCCAAAAAACTGTCCCGAAGTGATCGATGACAGCCTGATTTTGTACAGGCGGTCATAGGCAGGATCACCTCAGGGGAGGACATGCTGCAATTCCTGCATAATGCAGACATTTCCGGGTGGCCTCAAAACGGGAACGTGTCATGGCCATAAAGTAGAGTGGGGTCTGGTAGAGGACGTCCCCACTCCAGTACTGCCTGTTTTTTGACTAGGCCCACGTGCAGCACGAGGCCCCAAAACGTCCTCATTTCGGCTGCACTGACCGGAATCCAGCCACCGGACCTAGCCAAAAAGGAGCCCGGGTGTTGAGCAATGAACTGTTGGGCGAACACGTTCATTTGCTCCACCATCAGATTCACAAAGTGGCCACTGAAAAATAAATTAAATATAAAAACAGTCATATTCAGTGAAGCCCACTGTGCGAATCTGGATTCCTGATTGGCCAACAAAATCAGGAATCACGGGCTCAAAATACTCTGGGGTACACCATGCAAGTTCACCGGTAGGGTGCTCAGGTGGACTTATCTGGTGGGCTGGAAAACTAGTACGAGCCCCAAAGCTGCTTGTACTAGTGTGGGCCACAGGGTCCCTGGCATGGGAGTACCCTTGCTCCGCCCGGTGGAGTCTCCACCGCCTTGGGGGCTCATCATCATCACTAGATGATGAGAACGCGGATAACAAAAGGAAAGTGGGGTCATACTCGTCCTCATTGGGGCTCTCGGAGTCGGAGGCAAGCAGGGCGTATGCCTCCTCGGCCGAGAACGTCTGGCGGGCCATAGTGGAGTGTGTGTGTGTGTAAAACTTTATTTAGTGTGAGTGTGTGTGGGGGCACGTGTGTTAGCCCTGTGTCCTTAAGTACTGGGACATCAGGGCGTACAGGTACGCCCTGTGTCCCCAAGAGGTTAAGATTGCACACGTTACATAAGGATTTCCTGCAAGGATTCACAAATGAAAAATACACAGTGTAAGGCTACATGCACACGAACGTATTTAGTTTCCGTGTCAGTTCCGTTTTTTTTGCGGATAGGATGCTGACCCATTCATTTCAATGGGTCCTTAAGAATGCGGACAGCACACCGTGTGCTGTCCGCATCAGTATGTCCGTTCCATAGACCCGCAAAAAAAAAAAAAAAAATAGAACATGTCCTATTCTTGTCCGTTTTAGGAATCTGCAAAAAAAACCAAAAAAAAACTATGGCATACGGATTTTTGGGGCGGACCGCAAAGCACATACGGTTGTGTGCATGTAGCTTAAGGCTACATGCACACGAACGTATTTTGTTTCCGTGTCCGTCCCGTTTTTTTTCCGGATAGGATGCGGACCCATTCATTTCAATGGGTCCGCAAAGAATGCTGACAGCACACCGTGTACTATCCGCATGTCCGTTCCGTAGCCCTGCAAAAAATAGAGCATGTCCTATTCTTGTCCGTTTTGCGGACAAGGATAGGCATTATTACAATGGATCCGCAAAAAAAAAAAAAAAATCGGATGCAACACTGACGGAATTTTTTTGCATGTAAACTGACATCTTGTGCAGACTTTAAAATCTACAGTATGTCAATTTATATTTTGCAGATTCACTCCATTCGAGGGGTAAAATGTTCAGCAAAATCTGCATGTTAGGGCTCATGCACACAAGTGTAAGGGCTCTGTGCCTGTACTGCGGAACGCAAAAGACGGATGCGCAATATTCGGGCACAGGCCATGTGCAATCCGTGCTACAGATGCAGATCCATTTGCTTGAATGGGTCTGGGATCTGCAAAATATGGCAAAAGATAAGACATGTACTATGTTTTGTTTAGTGGAGATACGGATTGGAAGCCCAAGGAAACGCTACAAACGCAATTGCGTGGGCTTTCAGGCCCATGCCTCCGCACCACAAAAGATAAGGCATGTCCTAACTTTTGCCGTATCTTACAGATCGCGGACCCATTCAAGTAAATGGGTCCGCAGCACAAAGGGCACACGGCCAGTGCCCGTGGATTGCAGACCGCTATTTGCAATCCGCAGCATGGACATGCAGCCTTTATGTTCGTGGGCATGAGCCCTAACAAAAAAATGCTCCCTGTACAGGTACCCTAAATGTCAGTAACCAATGAGATAGTACAGGTGTATTTTTTATATTCAATATATATATGGAAGTCATATGCTGCTGACCAACATTAAAGGTAAACAGCTGATGATGGGAGAATTAGATATTTCTCACTGATAAAACACATGGCATAGTTTCTTCTGGTTGCCTGTACTATATTTAGGCAACGTTGTATGAAAAGTTAGCGACCATTTAAATTATTTTTTGTAAAGACAACTACAGTATTTTTCGGCCCATAAGATGCACCTAGGTTTTAGAAGAGGACAATAAGAAAATATTGTATTACACTTACCGGTAATAGTTTTTCTTTGAGCCTATGGCAGCACCCCTGGAGAGACAGGAAACAGGAACCAGAACAGCCTTTTAAAAGAGGGATCCTCCCCTCTACCTCCAGTCCTTTCTCAAGAACTAAGAAACATAACATCTCAAATAACATTCTCTAATCTATGTATATATACATTATTATTTAATTTTTTTATTTTTTGGGGGGATGGGAATTAACCGGGTGCTGTCACAGGCTCAAAGAAAAACAATTACCAGTAAGTGTAATACAATATTCTCTTTCGTCCTATGACAGCACCCCTGAAAAATAGGCAAGAATCCTATGTAGGGCGGGACCACAGCCTGCAGCACCTTATGGCCAAAGGAAAGACCTTCATTAGAAGGTAGCTATAGTCTATAGTGCCTAAAAAAAGTATGAGGAGAACTCCAGGTAGCTGCCCTACAAATCTGCTCAATTGAAGCTGAAGCTCTCTTTGCCCATGATGTGGAGACTGATCTTGTAGAGTGAGCCCCAAACCACGAGGGCGGAACTACTCCCTTAGAAGAGTAAGCTAAAAAAAAGTATGAGGAGAACTCCAGGTAGCTGCCCTACAAATCTGCTCAATTGAAGCTGAAGCTCTCTTTGCCCATGATGTGGAGACTGATCTTGTAGAGTGAGCCCCAAACCACGAGGGCGGAACTACTCCCTTAGAAGAGTAAGCTAAAAAAAAGTATGAGGAGAACTCCAGGTAGCTGCCCTACAAATCTGCTCAATTGAAGCTGAAGCTCTCTTTGCCCATGATGTGGAGACTGATCTTGTAGAGTGAGCCCCAAACCCCGAGGGCGGAACTACTCCCTTAGAAGAGTAAGCTAAAAAAAAATTGCCTGCCTGATCCACCTAGAAATAGTTATGAGAAGAGGCAACAGAACCCTTCCTAGCTCCATAATATAAAAGCAGCAGAGGAGAGGAGGCCCTCCAAGGTTAAGTAACCTACAGATATTGTAAAATACACCTCCTAACATCTAGGCAATAGAACTCTGATTCTTTCTCATTCTTAGGGGAGGCACAGAAAGAAGGCAACACTATCTCCTGAGAACGGTGAAAATGAGAAGAGACTTTTAGTAAAAGAAGGATCAGGAGAAATCACTACCCGATCCTCCAAGATAACCAAATAAGGAAGGGGGGGGGGGGGGGGGGGGAAATCAGCAGAGAGCGCAGTGATCTCACTAACCATTCTAGCCGAGGTAATGGCAAGCAGGAAAGCAAGCTTTAGGGAGAGCATCTTTGGGGAGAGATTATCAATCGGCTCAAAGGGTTCAGAAGAGAGAGCCGACAAGACCAAGTTTAAATCTCAAGTAGGTGTTTAACTATAGAGATCAGGGATAACTTGGAAACCGATGTAACAAACCTCTTGACCCAGGGATGTTCTGCTAGTCTAAACTCAAATAAGGCACTTAAAGCAGATATCTGAACCTTTAAAGTACTAGGCCTGAGTTTTTTCTTCCATCCTTCCTGTAAGAATTCTAAAACGAGCGGAATGTCAGGAACCTCTAACACATCCACAGGTCTATCGGCGTATCTGAAAAAGGCCTTCCAAACTCTCAGATAGATCTCAGATGTAACCCTCTTTCGACTGGCCAACAGAGTCTTAACTACCTCTTCAGAAAGACATCTTTTTAAAATCTCCCTCCCAAGAGCCAAGCAGTCAGATGTAGATTTCTTTCTTCTGGGTGAAACATTGGACCCTGAGACAGAAGCTCTTGAGATTCCGTAAGCACCCATGGGGTTGCTATTGACATCCTGCGGAGCCAGGAGAACCAAACTCTTCTCGGCCAGAAAGGGACTATGATCTTTTTGAGAACCTTCGGTAACATCTTTGGGGGTGGGGGGGTGCATAAAGAAGGCCCTGCCTCCAAGATTGAGCCAATGCATCCACTGCTCTCGGATACTCCCCTGGAGATAGAACAGAAAGGTAGAGGTTTTCTATTTCCTATCTGGTGGCAAAGAGAGCCATCTCTGGAATCCCCCATAATGCTGTGACCTGGTTGAAAACCTATTGATCTAGGCACCATTCTCCCTGGCTTAGATGATGACGACTGAGGAAGTCCGCTTTCACATTGTCCGAGCCCTTTAGATGCACAGCAGAAAGAGATGATAGAGAAGCTTTTGCCAGACTGAATATCTGATGGGTGAGATACATGAAGCCCAGAGCCCTTGTACCTCTCCTTGCTGATTGATCTAGGCCACAGCTGTCATGTTGTCTGAATAGATCTTTACATTTCTGCCCCTGATAATGGGAAGACTCTGTACCAGGGCTAACCTGATCGCATTTAACTGCCTGAAATTGTGAAACTGGGAAAAAGCTCTGCTGTCCCAGATTCCCTGCAACAGAAGGGACTCCACATGGGCTCCCCAACCGGATGGACTCGCATTCTCTAATCCACGGTACTCCTCTGTAGATTTTCTAAATCCATCCACCACCTCAAGGGGCTCAGAGTCCGAGGTGATAGAGAGATCTCCGAGTCTAGAGAAAGAATACATCTATCCCATTCCTGTAGAATCTGAAGCAGGAGAATTCTTAAATGATATTGGGCCCATTCTACCCCAGGAATCGCAGCAGTCATGAGACCAAACACAGACATGGCTTCTCTTAGGGTGACAGACTGGCGCGAGTGAATCTGTTGGACCCTGAAATTGATTAGTAATGCCTTCTGAAGGGGCAACATACACTTCTGGGATCTGGAGTCTAAAATCATCCCTAGGAAGCTGCACCTCTGGCTTGGACATAAACTGGACTTTTCTAGATTTATCTCGCATCCTAGCTTTTCTAGAACTTGCAAAATAAAATTGGCTGGCTCCCAGTAATTTATTTGCGACTTTTATTAAATCCCCCCTATACATACAAAAGTCTATAAGTTCTAAAAATTTCTACACAAGGAATACTATACAATTCATATATTATTAAAACCTTAAAACAAAACTACAAGCAGCTATAAAGTTTGTGGGATATTTCCTTGTGAACAGAGTTCTGCTTATATATTTCAAATATATACCTTTTCATACGAACTCTGAGCCATTTATAATGACGGGATTCTGTCTAGCATATCTGAAAAGGTATATATTTGAAATACACTGCTCAAAAAAATAAAGGGAACACTTAAACAACACAATGTAACTCCAAGTCAATCACACTTCTGTGAAATCAAACTGTCCACTTAGGAAGCAACACTGAGTGACAATCAATTTCACATGCTGTTTTGCAAATGGTATAGACAACAGGTGGAAATTATAGGCAATTAGCAAGACACCCCCAATAAAGGAGTGGTTCTGCAGGTGGTAACCACAGACCACTTCTCAGTTCCTATGCTTCCTGGCTGATGTTTTGGTCACTTTTGAATGCTGGCGGTGCTTTTACTCTAGTGATAGCATGAGACGGAGTCTACAACCCACACAAGTGGCTCAGGTAGTGCAGCTTATCCAGGATGGCACATCAATGCGAGCTGTGGCAAGAAGGTTTGCTGTGTCTGTCAGCGTAGTGTCCAGAGCATTGAGGCGCTACCAGGAGACAGGCCAGTACATCAGGAGACGTGGAGGAGGCCGTAGGAGGGCAACAACCCAGCAGCAGGACCGCTACCTCCGCCTTTGTGCAAGGAGGAACAGGAGGAGCACTGCCAGAGCCCTGCAAAATGACCTCCAGCAGTCCACAAATGTGCATGTGTCTGCTCAAACGGTCAGAAACAGACTCCATGAGGGTGATATGAGGGCCCGACGTCCACAGGTGGGGGTTGTGCTTACAGCCCAACACCGTGCTGGACGTTTGGCATTTGCCAGAGAACACCAAGATTGGCAAATTCGCCACTGGCGCCCTGTGCTCTCCACAGATGAAAGCAGGTTCACACTGAGCACATGTGACAGATGTGACAGACGTGACAGAGTCTGGAGACGCCGTGGAGAATGTTCTGCTGCCTGCAACATCCTCCAGCATGACCGGTTTGGCATTGTGTCAGTAATGGTGTGGGGTGGCATTTCTTTGGAGGGCCGCACAGCCCTCCATGTGCTCGCCAGAGGTAGCCTGACTGCCATTAGGTACCAAGATGAGATCCTCAAACCCCTTGTGAGACCATATGCTGGTGCGGTTGGCCCTGGGTTCCTCCTAATGCAAGACAATGCTAGACCTCATGTGGCTGGAGTGTGTCAGCAGTTCCTGCAAGACGAAGGCATTGATGCTGTGGACTGGCCCGCCCGTTCCCCAGACCTGAATCCAATTGAGCACATCTGGGACATCATGTCTCGCTCTATCCACCAACGTCACGTTGCACCACAGACTGTCCAGGAGTTGGCAGATGCTTTAGTCCAGGTCTGGGAGGAGATCCCTCAGGAGACCGTCCGCCACCTCATCAGGAGCATGCACAGGCATTGTAGGGAGGTCATACAGGCACGTGGAGGCCACACACACTACTGAGCCTCATTTAGACTTGTTTTAAGGACATTACATCAAAGTTGGATCAGCCTGTAGTGTGTTTTTCCACTTAAATTTTGAGTGTGACTCCAAATCCAGACCTCCATGGGTTGAAAAATGTGATTTACATTTTTTAATTTTTGTGTGATTTTGTTGTCAGCACATGCAACTATGTAAAGAACAAAGTATTTCAGAAGAATATTTAATTAACTCACATCTAGGATGTGTTATTTTTGTGTTCCCTTTATTTTTTTGAGCAGTGTATATAAGCAGAACACTGTTCACAAGGAAATATCCCGTTAACTTTACAGCCGCTTGTAGTTTTATTTTATTTTCTACTAATAATGCGAGAGCTCCGCATTTAGGGACCTGGATCATCTAATGTATTAAATTTTATATATAAGGTTTTAATAATATATGAATTGTATAGTATTCCTTGTGTAGAAATTTTTAGAACTTATAGACATTTGTATGTATAGGGTGGGGGGGGGATTTAATAAAAGTCGCAAATAAATTACTGTGAGTCAGCCAATTTTATTTTGCAAGTGTTTGTTATATTTCAGCTGAGGGGTGATCAGCGGGCCAGGCTCCAGTACAGCTGGTGAGCATCCTCAAGTCAAGTGTTTCAATACTTTTCTAGAACTTCCCTCAACCAGGCAATCTGTCCCTGAAGAGCCTGATCTGACAGACACAAGAAGACAGTCGTCCAGGTAAGGTATAATGACTTTGTCGCTCACATGGGCCATCATTTCTGAAACAATCTTCGTGAACACCCTCGGAGCCTGCGAAAGCCCAAAGGGTAAGGCCTGAAACTGAACATGTAGAGCTTCCTTCCATAATTGGACAGCAACCGTCAGAAACATCTGATGGCTGGGATGGATAGGAACAAGGTAATATGCATCCCTCAGGTCCACTGTGGTCATAAAGCAGTCCGGGGAAAGATTGCTTACTTCTGACCTGATGGACTCCATATGAAACCTCTCGTACACCAGATACTGGTTTAAGCATTTTAAGTTTATTATGGTCTAAAACGAGACATTTGGTTTCTTGACGAGAAACAGGGGAGAGTAAAACCCTCCTGCTCTGGGACCTTTATCAACACTCTTCTCTATTAGGAAAAATACTTCTGCAATGATAGCTGACTGCTTTGTGGGATCTGACTGGTAATCTGTGACTACAAATCTCCCCTCTGGAAAGCTATGAAAGTTTAACCTTAGGCCTTCCCTTATTACCGAGTTTATCCATGTGCTGTCGGAGATCTCCTGCCACGGATGGGCAAAAAGAGACAGACTACATCCAACCGGGGGCCTGGCGTCATTGGGACTGCTTCTTCGAGGCATCTGCCGTGGAAAAAAGAAACCCCTTATTTTTTCTAGTGACACATGAAAACTGCTTTGCTCTCGCCTTTCCCTTAAATCCTTATTTATTAAAACTAGGACGGAAAGACCTGGGTGGTTGACTAGCGGAGGGAAAGCCTTTTTTCTTGTCGGAGGCCTTTTTTAGAAGGTCGTCAAGGATGGGGGCAAACAAAGACTCACCCTGACACGTGATAGCGCAAAGCTTTGCCTTTGAGGAAGTGTCCCCATTCTAGCCCTTTAACCAAATAAGGCCGAAGCCCTAGCAGAAAATCTTAAAGCGAACCTTTCACCAGGATTTCACCTAATAAACTATTACCAGTACCTTATAGATTATCCTCATTCTGTTTACATGCATTCTTGTCCCGCTTTCCTGGGATGTATATGGAAGAAAAAAACGACTTATAAAGTCCTCGTCTCCAGCTCCTGCAGTCACGCTAGAAGTCAAGGGGGTAGCCCTTCCCTCACTCCGGGCTGTAACTCCCCTGCCCTAACCCCTCCTCTAAGTAGTGTAACTGACACCCGGCTCAGTCGCCGGGACCGCTCTTGTACTGGCGGCGCATGCGCCGTCGGTCTCAGTAGCAGCGCAATCCAGTCTATCGCGCGGACTGAAGCGCGATCCTATAAGTGAATCACGCATGCGCCGTCCGTCCCCGATGCCTCCCTGTCTTCTGTTCTTCAGGGAGGCATCTTTCAAATGCAACTAAGTGCACATACTGAATTATACCAGAATGTAATATTATGGATATGGAATTCACTTTGTCACTACTGTCTACTATCACCCAATTCTCCCCTCTCCAGGTATGTCTGCATTGAATCTAACTGCTACACCCAACTTTTCCAGAGTGAGATTGTCCACACCCTTCTTCATCTTTCCTTGTCATGTTCTGGTATGTCTGCATAGAACTTTTAAATGTCTCTTTCCCTGCTGGATTTATAGAGTATTTGTTTACATTGACTATTTCACCCCTGTATCTGGTCCTCCTTTGATTAGGCCAAATGTAACCCCTCCCCTCTTGTTCACACCTGATTGAACACTGAATGGTATAAATCTAAGTCCTTGGTCTTTTCAACATGCAACATCTTTCAAGTGCAACTCTTTTAGTGCACATACTGAATTATACCAGAATGGAACCAGAAGGGGACCAAAGGTAATTACAGAAATAGTTAATGCAAACAATGTTTCTATCTTCCATCTTACTCTTCCAACTTTTCCAAAACCTCCCAAAATACCCCCACATCCATTCACCCAGCAAGGAACTATTCATCTCTCCCTCCATCTTACCTTCTCACCTGACCGCATGTACAAACCTGTTTGGTAATGTAAAACACTTCCTTCCCAAACACAACCAGATACCTCCTGCTTATTCTCACCTACTAACAATTTCTCTGGTTCTCCTTATTGCTGGTGATCTCTCTCCAAATCCAGGCCCCCCTAAGCAAATCCCCACTATCACCTCTACCTCCTACTACAAATTTCTGCAACCGCTTACACCTAATAACCATTCATCTGACCCCTGCTTCTTTGGTTCCTCTTACAAGAAAATTATGGAATGCACGCTCTGTCTGCAACAAACTGTCCTACATTAATGACCTCTTCATCTCTCAAAAACTTTGCTTTCTGGGTCTCAAAGAAACATGGCTGACACCTCCTCCCCTGCTGCACTCTCTTATAGTGGATTTCATTTCACTCACACCCCCCGCACTGGCTGCAAACATGGAGGAGCAGCTGGTCTTCTCCTATCAGACACCTGTTCCTACAGCCCAACTCCACTTCACTTGAAGTACACTCTGTTCGCATCTACTCTCCCTCCAACCTCCAAGTAGCTGTCATTTACCGCCTCCCAGGCCCAGCCACCATCTTTCTTGACCACTTTAACAACTGGGTCCTACACTTTCTTTCTGCCGACATCCCCACTATCATCATGGGTTACTTAAAAATCCTTATCGACACCTGCCACTTAGCCGCCTCTAAACCCCTATCGCTCTCTTCCTCCTTCGACCTCTCACAGTGGTCTTCCGCTCCCACCCACAGAGATGGTCACACTTTGGATCTTATCTTTACCCGACCCTGCTCCCTATCTAACCTTTCTAAGTCGCCTCTCCCCCTATCCGACCACAACCTACTCAGCTTCTCTTCACTCCTCTCTTCTGCTGCTCCCCCGGTCCGCACACTAGCACACCCCCGCAGGAACATCTCAACTTTCACCTGCTTTCTGACTCTCTTCTCCCACTCTTGTTCCCTCCAAGACCCAGATACTGCCACCACCCTGTATAATACCACAATAAGTACAGCTCTGGACATTGTTGCCCCCCTCACACACAATAAAACCCCCCAAAAAATCAATAGACAACCCTGGCACACCAACCTGACCAAAAAAACTTAGACAAGCTTCCAGTGCTGCAGAACGGCAATGGAAGAAATCCCATTCTAAGGATCACTTCACTGCATACAAGCAATCCCTCCTTATTTTCAAATCCTCACTCGCTGATGCAAAACAGGCCTACTTCTCCTCTCATATCTTCTCTGTCCAACAGCCCTAAACAACTTTTTAACACTTAACTCCCTTCTCCCTCCCCCAGCGCACCCACCCTCTCCTATCATGAGGACTTTGCCAAATACTTCAAACAAAAGATAGTCAACATTAGAGAAAGCTTCTGTGCACAGTCCCCACAGACCCTCTATACAACTGCTCAATCCTCTTCTCCCAAAACCCGCTTCTCCACCATTACAGAAGAAATAATCTCCACTCTACTCTCCAGATCACATCTCACCACCTGTGCACTTGACCCAATACCATCCCACCTCATCCCTATCCTCACCAGTGTTTATCCCAGCCCTAACTCATATCTTCAACCTATCACTAACCTCTGGTGTCTTCCCCTCTGCTTTTAAACATGCTACCATTACACCCATCCTCAAAAAGCCTTCACTTGACCCACCTGCTTTGTCCAATTATCGCCCCATATCACTTCTTCCATTTGTCTCAAAGCTACTTGAACAACATGTCCATTCTGAACTGTCCTATCACCTCTCCTCCTGCTCCCTCTTTGACAGCCTACAATCTGGCTTCCGACCTCACCACTTAATTGAGACTGCCCTTACCAAAGTCACCAATGACCTAACAGCCAAAACCAGAAAACATTACTCTGTCCTTCTCTCCTTGACCTGTCCTCTGCTTTTGACACTGTCGACTATACCCTTAAAACTCATCTCTTGGCATCACTGACCTGGCCCTCTCCTGGATCACATCATACCTCACAGAACGGACATTTAGCGTCTCCCACTCTCACACCACCTCCTCGTCGTCTCATTCCCTCTCTGTTGGTGTCCCGCAAGGCTCTGTCCTAGGACCCCTGCTTTTCTCTATCTACACTTTTGGCCTGGGACAGCTCATAGAGTCCCATGGCTTTCAGTATCACTTTTATGCTGACGACACACAAATCTACCTCTCTGGCCCTGACATCACCACCTTACTATCCAGAATCCGACAATGCCTATCTACCATATCCTCCTTTTCCTCTCGCTTTCTAAAACTTAACATGGACAAAACAGAATTAATCATCTTTCCCCCATCCTGCTCAACCCCCCAACAGACCTATCACAATCAATGGCTGCACACTCTTCTCGGCCAACCAAGTCCGCTGCCTTGGAGTGACCTTGGATTCTGCTCTCTCCTTCAGTCCACACATCCAAGCCCTTTCCACCACCTGCCGCCCCCAACTCAAAAAAATCTCCTGCATACGCGATTTCCTCAACTTTGAGTCTGCGAAACTAATTGTACATGGCCTCATCATCTCCCGCCTAGACTACTGCAACATTCTCCTCTGTAGCCTTCCATCTAGCACTCTCACACTCCTTCAATCTATCCTCAACTCTGCTGCACGACTGATCCACCTCTCACCCTGTTACGCCTCTGCCTCTCCCCTCTGCCAATCCCTTCACTGGCTGTCCATTGTCCAACGAATTCAGTTCAAAATACTAACAAATACATACAAGGCTGTCCACAACCTATCCCCTGCCTACATCTCTGAGCTACTTTCCTGATACATCCCCACACGCAATCTCCGATCCTCACAAGACCTCCTTCTCTCCTATCCTCTTATCACCTCTTCCCACAAATATATCAGACTCATACCTACAGTGGAATCCTTTAAAGAAACCTAAAAACCCACCTCTTCAGACAAGCCTACAACAGTGACTCTGCTGCCTCTATAACGCAGTGAACCAGCTTCACCCCCATTTACTGTGTCCTTCTCCCATAACATGTAGATTATAAGCCCTCACGGGCAGGGCCCTCTATCCTTCTGTACCAGTTTGTAACTCGTCTTGTTCATGCTTAGTGCAATTGTCTGTATTATGTATGTATACCCCTTTTCATATGTACAGCGCTATGGAATGAATGGCGCTTTAATAATAAATAAAAAGCTGCTGCAGAGTCCTCACAGTTTTTCTTTAAATAAACCTCTGCCCTTCTGTCCATTGGGTCCTTAAGGGAACCCATATCTTCAAAAGGGGAGTACATTCTTCCTGGACATCTTAGCCACAGGAGCATTTAGCTTTGGAGCCCTATCCTAAGGGGCGGAGACTTCTTCATCAAACGGATATTTCCGTTTAACAGAGGAAGGAACGAAAAACTTCCTATCGGGTCTTTTCCATGACAGAGTCCTGCACAGATTGCTGAGGTCTTTGATCATCCAACCCCATAGTAGCTTTAATTGTCTTAACTAGGGAGTTAGTGTTCTCAGCATGAAACAGCGGTTTCCCTGCGAACTCTTCCTCAGAAGAATCATCAGATGACAAACACACTCCTTCCTCCAAACCAGAAAGTATATCGCTGTCACTGGAGGGGGAATCTTTAGATGCAGCAGCAGAAGTACCAGGTGGCTTTTAATCAATCCGCTAACCGACTCTCTGACCTCATCCCGGATCTTCTGCTTAATTATGCTCAAAGACGGTGGTTCCTCCTCCATTAACTTGCCGACACATCCTTGACAAAGGGGTTTAGCCCACGCAGAAGGTAGCTTCTTTTTACAGACAGCACAACCCCTTTCTTTATCTCTGGAGGTCTTCCTGGAAAACTCCTTAGACACCTAGGCACAAACAAACATGACCCCATGAGCAAAACTAAAAACAAAATCTGCCAGGGAATGACCCCTCCCTGGTACCGATGTATCATTGGTGGTCTTAGTGCACTGAACCTGCTCCATTCTTTCCACAGCACAACCAGCCGGAATGGGAAACTGCCAGCTCTTCAGTCGGCATGGCAGTGAGCTGGCTGGGCTTTTTCTCCTCAGCACACGCTGTCGGCTCCCTCCCCTTCCGGTCCGCAGCGTCGGCTTCCATCCACCACTTGAACCCGGAAGTAGATGCACAGGCCGGCAGCCGAACATGCGAACATGGCCGTAGAGGTTCGCAGGAGTCCCAGAGAGGTCAAAACCCCCCAGGCCCTGGAAGGAGAGCGGAAGGTGAGGGACAGAGACTTGAGCCCAGACTTTTGCAGCGGCTCCCCATGGAGACTTAGGCAGCCTGGGGTAACCCTTCTCACCGCATCAATTGTCAGGGCCCCTGCAGCTCTAGAACTGTAAACGGCGGATCCGATTCTCTCCTGCCTCTTAGGACAGGAAACATAACTGGAGGTAAAGGGGAGGATCCCTCTTTTAAAAGGCGGTTCTGGTTCCTGTTTCCTGTCAGGAGGAGGAGGCGGTCTCTCCAAGGCTGCTGTCATAGGCGCAAGAGAAAAAATATTTTTCATTATATAAAAAGGTCAGACCAGCAATCAGACCCCCCCAATATTAATCAGACCTCAGCTGAAAGCCCCAATCAGACCCCCCAATGTTAATAAAACTTCAATAAAACCTCAGCTCAGACCCCAAAGTGTACGCCCCCCAATCAGACCTCAGATCAGCCCCCATGCCTCTCATCATGAGCCCCCATGCCCCCGTACCCAGGAGCAGGCAGTGTAAAGACTTGGAGGCGGTGCAGGCATGTGTGGCAGGAAAGTCTGCTCTGTCCCTCATCTGCCTGCTCCCGCGCTCCCACCAACGTTCCCACTGCCGGTCGGTCCCTATCACTGGACACCAGCTACCGTACACCCCATCACCCAGCGGACTGTCCACATTAGCGAGCATGCGCTGCTGCAGCTGCCGGGCTCTCCTCCTCTTTTCAGGTACATCTGGTACATCGCATGCTGATGTTCCTATGCAGCGCAGCCTGGGATGTACCGAGCATAACGAATACGCCGCACAATTTAAATGTCTTTGCCATGTATTCACCCCATAAAATGCACTAGCCTCCCCCGTCCCCCCCCATTTTAGGGGGGGAAAGTGTCTTATGGAGCGAAAAATACAGTAAGTGATAAATAAGCAGTCTACTGTATACTAGCTATACAAAATAAATATAAAACAGTCTGCTTTATCCCTTATAAGAGCAGGATGGATCTTCTCTAAAGAGGAATCCATCCACTGATTCTATTCTATAGGTACAATAACACATTCATAAAAGAAAATATATCATTCAAATTATATAAGACAATTACTGGAAAAGAAACTGGAATGTAACAAGGTTTACCATTTATGCTGATGGGGAATCAGTAAATAATCCACAAACAAAGAACACAAGATGGCTGCAGGTGGTAGCACATGAGCTGGGGTGTGAAGAAGCTAAAAAGAGAAACAGTATCAATATACAAGCTTTTTGCTAAATTCTGGGTCTACATTTTAAATGTAAAACAAATAATCTAAGGGGTATGATAAAACAAAAGCAATACACACCTCTTTAACAGCAAAAGATTTGTCGGTTTTGCAAACCGCTAACAAAGAACGATCTGGTTGCAAATTTCCCTTCACCACCTTTTTTTGTTGCCGTTTATTCTCCAACAATGTAAAGAAAGGTGTGATGGGTAAACTATCTTCTGGTGCCAGCTGAAAAAAACCAAAACAAAACATTGTATTCAACATGTGATACAGTGACAAGTGTTGCCAATTCTTAATTATTTTGTGTATTGTAATCCTAAGTACCAAGGCAAAACTTGCTTTCATCAGTAAACCCTACTGTTTGCCATTGAGGGCCTCAGAATTTGCAGGAGGACTGGAGGGCTCATATTTCCATCATGTATACAGTGGAGACACATAGGACCAACAGCATGGTATTTGGAGCAATTAGCTACCATGGCTGTTCTTGTCTGGTATTCATGGAGGGAACGTTAACCAGGATATTGTCCAGAACCAGTCCTACCACCTTTTTTTGACACTGGAGACATGGCTTTCTAACAAAATAATACCCACCTACACAATGTGATCTGCAGGGTATCCAGCAGCTCCACTGACCAGTTTGATTGCCAGATCTCTCCCCTATTGAGAATATCTGGTGAGGAATCTTCCATGCACAGCAGCCAACTTTGCTAAACTACTGGTCTAAAGGTATCGTTACACGAATAGATGATTGGTATAATTGAGCGACGAACAAGTGTTCTTGGTGTAGTGTACGTTTCAACAATGACCCTTTAGACGTGCAGATTATCGTCCACAAAATCATAATCATTTGTAAAGCATACAGTTGCAATTACACAAATGTAACTAATCACGCATGCAGAGAACGATTCCTGTTTGCACGTATGAAATCGTTCACGTCCAACAATGAGTTTTGTGCCTACACAAATGATCGCACCAACGAGAAATCTACTGATTGTCGCTCATTCATTGATTTTACACTGCTCAATCTTGCAGTTTTGCTTGATTTAATGATAATTTACACAATAATTGCCTTGTGTAAAGGTACCTTAAGTTGAAAGAGCTTGAAATGACATAACAGTAGCATATCTAGCATCTTTATAACAGTCACCATGCTAGAGTGGCAGCCTGTATCACAGCAACGGAAGATGCCAGCCAATATTAAAGGGGAACTAAAGCTAGACACACAAACACACACACAAACCAATACCACCTAACTTGTGTCTTTTTTCATTTCACAAGTGAAATATAAATTAGAAAATCGGTGCATTGTTCTCTCAGGCTGCAGCCTTGTTTACTCCACTTCCGTTCCCCCACCCCATCCTCTTATGCTAGTGCATGTAGGCTAGTGTAGGAGGAGGGGGCTGGGTTCCGTTTGGATAAAATTTTGTCTATACAGCAAGTGTGGCTAATTTGTTGGAAGGAATCTCCTGGTTACGAATACAAATAAATGTGGCTACTACCAAGCGAAGCTACAAAATACTAAATCTACCAAGATAAATCCACTTCTCTTTCCTAAACAGTGACTACTACTGAATGAGGTCTAAGGCAGATTTACCTTTCAGGGTATTTGGAAAGTTCCACGATTTGGAACCGAAATAAATTGCAGAAAATCTGAAAAAATCCCCCTCACTCCTAAATAGTTCCATAGTTAGATTTGCCTTTCAGGGTCCTGGGAAAGCTGCATATTACAAAATCTACCAAGATATAACAGCCCCCCACACTCTCAAATGCACACAAATATAACCCAGACAACCGTTTGTAGCGACAGTTAGTGAGAGAAAGTGCCTGTTCTGATGCAATCTTTCCCAATCTCTGAGAAATCTATCAGATCTTCCTCTTTAGTAATTGGTCATTATAAAAGTGTGTAAGGCTGTATTCACATTCCGTTTTTGTTCTAGGTTTAATGCATCCACATGACATATACGTTAAGTGGCTGCCTCACATGGATGGAATCCTCTTTAGATGGTAGAAAAATGGACAGTTGCCAGGAGCTGCTGGAGATGAAGGATCTGGATAAGTGGGAAGAACTACAACTTCCAACATGTCCAGATTGTTATTATGGGGCATCAGTGGCTATTACATGGAGAAGAATATAAGAGAGCTACAACTCCCAGAATGACCAGACTTGTTGTTAATATGGGGCATCAGCAGACATAGGGGGAAAAGGAGGGGGGGGGGGGGTCTACAATCCCTTGCATGTCCAGACTGTTATGAGGCACCAGTGGACGTTAGATTGAGAGGATTATAATAGGAGAGAACTAAAACTCCCAGCATTTCTCGGATGTTATGCGCCATTAGGGGACATTACAGGGAATGAGTATTCGGAAAGAAATACAACTTTTGGTGGGTGGAATTAAAGAAGGAAGAAAATAATGAAAAAAATTATTATTGGTGTGATCTATAGACCACCCAATATCACTAGAAAGAAGATCAACTATATTCGCAAACGGAGCAGGCGGCACACTAGTGATAATGGGAGATTTTAACTATCCAAACAGATTGGGAACATGGTTCTACCTCTGTTGCAAAAGAGAACATTTCTCAGCTTTTTGCAGGATAATTTTATGGGCTAGTTTGTAGAAGATCCTACTAGAGAAGATGCTCTGCTGGATCTAGTTTCTAACAATGCAGAGCTTGTGGGAAATGTCACTGCCCATAAAAACCTTGGCAACAGTGACCACTATATAATTATATTCCAACTAAACTGTAAAAAAAAAACAACTTGGGTTAATAGGGCAAAAAACACAATTTTAAAAAGGCGAATTTCCCAGGGTTCAGTGCAGCACATAGACTGGGAGCAACTATTGTCACATAATGAAAATAATGGTAAATGGGAGTGCTTTAAAGGTTATGTACATGTTTGGCGGTAATTTTTGTTTATGATTGAATTTTAATCATTTTGGCTAAAAATTATATTTTCAATTGGCCTTTATTAACCACTTAGCGACCACAGGTTTATACCCCCCTAGTGACCAGGCCCTTTCTTACAAATCGGCACTCCACAACTTCAGCGGTTTATTGCTCGGTCATGCAACTTACCACCCAAATGAATTTTACCTCCTTTTCTTCTCATTAATAGATCTTTCATATGGTGGTATTTCATTGCTGCTGACATTTTTACTTTTTTTTGTTATTAATCGAAATTTACCGTTTTTTTTTTTTTAAATGACATTTTTCACTTTCAGTTGTAAAATGTTTAAAAAAAAAACGACATCCATATATAAATTTTTCTCTAAATTTATTGTTCTACATAAAATCTTTGATAAAAAAAATAATGTTTGGGTAAAAAAAAAAATGGTTTGGGTAAAAGCTATAGAGTTTACAAACTATGGTACAAAAATGTGAATTTCCGCTTTTTGAAGCAGCTCTGACTTTCTGAGCACCTGTCATGTTTCCTGAGGTTCTACAATGCCCAGACAGTAGAAAAACCCCACAAATGACCCCTTTTCGGAAAGTAGACACCCTAAGGTATTCGCTGATGGGCATAGTGAGTTCATAGAACTTTTGATTTTTTGTCACAAGTTAGCGGAAAATGATTTTTTTTTTCCTTACAAAGTCTCATATTCCACTAACTTGTGACAAAAAATAAAAACTTCCATGAACTCACTATGCCCATCACGAAATACCTTGGGGTGTCTTCTTTTTAAAATGGGGTCACTTGTGGGGTAGTTATACTGCCCTGGCATTCTAGGGGCCCTTATGTGTGGTAAGTAGTTTGAAATCAAAATGTGTAAAAAATGACCTGTGAAATCCTAAAGGTGCTCTTTGGAATGTGGGCCCCTTTACCCACCTAGGCTGCAAAAAAGTGTCACACATCTGGTATCGCCGTACTCAGGAGAAGTTGGGCAATGTGTTTTGGGGTGTCATTTTACATATACCCATGCTGGGTGAGATAAATATCTCGGTCAAATGCCAACTTTGTATAAAAAAATAGGAAAAG
Source organism: Bufo bufo (assembly GCF_905171765.1). Lineage (NCBI taxonomy): Eukaryota > Metazoa > Chordata > Amphibia > Anura > Bufonidae > Bufo > Bufo bufo. The sequence continues at coordinate 108,082,576 of NC_053395.1, read as the reverse complement.
TTGTCTTTTGCCGAATTATTTATCTCACCCAGCATGGGTATAGGTAAAAAGACACCCCAAAACACATTGCCCAACTTCTCCTGAGTACGGCGATACCAGATGTGTGACACTTTTGCAGCCTAGGTGGGCAAATGGAAGTTTTTATTTTTTGTCACAAGTTAGTGGAATATGAGACTTTGTAAGAAAAAAAATAAAAAAATCATCATTTTCCGCTAACTTGTGACAAAAAATAAAAAATTCTAGGAACTCGCCATGCCCCTCACGGAATACCTTGGGGTGTCTTCTTTCCAAACTGGGTTCACTTGTGGGGTAGTTATACTGCCCTGGCAATTTAGGGGCCCTAATGTGTGGGAAGTAGTTTGAAATCAAAATGTGTAAAAAATGACCTCTGAAATCCTAAAGGTGCTCTTTGGAATGTGGGCCCCTTTGCCCACCTAGGCTGCAAAAAAGTGTCACACATCTGGTATCGCCGTACTCAGGAGAAGTTGGGCAATGTGTTTTGGGGTGTCATTTTACATATACCCATGCTGGGTGAGAGAAATATCTCGGCAAAAGACAACTTTTCCCATTTTTTTTTTAGACAAAGTTGGCATTTGACAAAGATATTTATCTCACCCAGCATGGGTATATGTAAAATGACACCCCAAAACACATTGCCCAACTTCTCCTGAGTACGGCGATACCAGATGTGTGACACTTTTTTGCAGCCTAGATGCGCAAAGGGGCCCAAATTCCTTTTAGGAGGGCATTTTTAGACATTTGGATCCCAGACTTCTTCTCACGCTTTAGGGCCCCTAAAATGCCAGGGCAGTATAAATACCCCACATGTGACCCCATTTTGGAAAGAAGACACCCCAAGGTATTCAATGAGGGGCATGGCGAGTTCATAGAATTATTTTTTTTTGGCACAAGTTAGCGGAAATTTTTATTTTTTTTGTTTTTTTTCGCAAAGTCTCCCTTTCTGCTAACTTGGGACAAAAATGTCAATCTTTCATGTACTCAATATGCCCCTCACGGAATACCTTGGGGTGTCTTCTTTCCGAAATTGGGTCACATGTGGGGTATTTATACTGCCCTGGCATTTTAGGGGCCCTAAAGCGTGAGAAGAAGTCTGGAATATAAATGTCTAAAAAATTTTACGCATTTGGATTCCGTGAGGGGTATGGTGAGTTCATGTGAGATTTTATTTTTTGACACAAGTTAGTGGAATAGGAGACTTTGTAAGAAAAGACAACAAAGAAAAACAAACAATTTCCGCTAACTTGGGCCAAAAAAATGTCTGAATGGAGCCTTAAAGGGGGGTGATCAATGACAGGGGGGTGATCAGGGAGTGTATATGGGGTGATCACCCCCCCTGTCACTGATCACCCCCCTGTAAGGCACCATTCAGACGTCCATATGTTCTTTGCGGATCCACGGATACATGGATCGGATCCGCAAAACACATACGGACGTCTGAATGGAGCCTTACAGGGGGGTGATCAATGACAGGGGGCTGATCAGGGAGTCTATATGGGGTGATCACCCCCCTGTCATTGATCACCCCCCTGTAAGGCTCCATTCAGACGTCCGTATGTGTTTTGCGGATCCGATCCATGTATCCGTGGATCCGTAAAAAACATATGGATGTCTGAATGGAGCCTTACAGGGGGGTAATCAATGACAGGGGGTGATCAGGGAGTCTATATGGGGTGATCAGGGGTTAATAAGGGGTTAATAAGTGACAGGGGGGGGGGTGTAGTGTAGTGGTGTTTGGTGCTACTTATTATTGAGCTGCCTGTGTCCTCTGGTGGTCGATCCAAGCAAAAGGGACCACCAGAGGACCAGGTAGCAGGTATATTAGATGCTGTTATCAAAACAGCGTCTAATATACCTGTTAGGGGTTAAAAAAAATCGCATCTACAGCCTGCCAGCGAACGATCGCCGCTGGCAGGCTGAAGATCCACTCGCTTACCTTCCGATCCTGTGAACGCGCGCGCCTGTGTGCGCGCGTTCACAGGAAATCTCGGCTCACGTGAGATGACGCCAATCGGCGTTAGTGTAGCCTGAGAGCGCCGCAGCAATGACGCCTTTCGGCGTTAGTGTGGCGGGAAGTGGTTAAAATATTGAGCCATTCTGTCAAAGGGTTAACAGTTTTTCTAATTGTGTGACTGGAACTTTCACTTTGTGCCATCATCTTATAACCCTTATATCTAAACTACTAAAAGGTCATAAACACTGGCTACTTTCACACTCGCGTTTTGTGCGGATCCGTCATGGACGAATCCGTTCAGATAATACGACCATCTGCATTCGTTCAGAACGGATCCGTTTGTATTATCTTTAATGGAGGACGAATCAGTTTTCTATTGTGCCACTGAACGTTTGGCTCAGTTTCATCAGACGGACACCAAAACGCTGCAAGCAGTGTTTTTGTGTCAGTCTCCAAAGTGGAATGGAGACTGAACTGATGCATTCTGAGCAGATCCTTTTCCATTCAAACTGTAAACAGATATGTTTTGGACCGCTTGTGAGAGCCCTGAACGGATCTCGCAAACGGAAAGCCAAAACAAGTGAAAGTAGACTTATTTAAGCCACATTCTTATCAGTAAGATAAGGATTGAGCTTTAATGAGTGTTTATAAGGTCAGAGAGCAGAGATGAGAAGTCTGTCTGCTCCCCAAATGACGGAAAAGACAGAAAATCCACAGGCAGCTAGTACAGCATCTCAGCTATATACAAAAAAAGGATTCCATATTTAAAAAAAAGAATTTGAAAAAAGTACTTTTAGCTAAAAATAAGTACAATACAATAATAATAAAAAATTGCCCCTAAAAGGTATACAGCGCTTTTAGCCTCTTAAAGCCAAGATGACGTACCTGTACGTCATGGACTGCACTGCCTTAAAGGGGTTATCCAATACTATAAAAATGGCCCCCATATGCCGGGCCCCTCGCAGTGAATATACTTACCCCATTCCACTCCTGGTCCCCGCACCGCCACTGTTGCTTCACCCCGTGCGCGTATGAAAACATCCGGTGTCGGGGGAGAGAGCAGCCAATGGCAGGTGGGGACAGGGACAAGCTTCCCTATCGTCACCCGCGATGCAAGGGAGGCTCGTCCCCGTCACCGGATGTTTTCATCTGCGCATAGGGAGAAGCAGCAGCGTCAGTGCGGGGACCAGAAGCGGCATGGGGAGCGAGTTAAGTATATTTACTGTGAGGGGTCCGGCATATGGGGGACATTTTTTATAGTATTGGATAACCCCTTTAAGCCACCATGACGTATATGTTCATCATGGCAGCAATCTGTCACTATGCCTGTAGACAAGGTGACAGCGCGGAGATCCCGGCTGTTACACACAGCTAGGGATCTCAGCTCACTGGCCGGGACCAATGAGGATGGTCCTGAATCGGTGATCGCTCCGATTGGCTAGTCTGTAGATTGACCCGCCGGTAATATATTTATATCCCCGCGGTTCGGGATCAGAACCACGTAAAATGTGTAAATTAAGTGCCTTCAGCGGTCCCCCTCCCAAACTCTCTCAGGATGGCCGAGCAGTAGCAGAGTGTCAGCTGTAACATTCTACTGTAGGGTGCATGGGGGGCTTCAAATGGGACATGGTGTCTAAATACCAGTCCTGCAAAATCTGCCCTATAAAAACCATCTGGTGCTTCTTTCCTTCTGCATCCTGCTGTGCGCCCATACAGCAGTTTCCGACCACATATGGGGCGTTTCTGTAAACTGCAGAATCAGGGTAACTGATATTGAGTTTAATTTGGCCGTTAACCCTTGTTGTGTTACAGGAAATAATGGATTAAAATGGATTATCTGCCAAAAAAGTTAAATTTTGAAATTTCATCTCCATTTTCCTTTTATTCTTGTGGAACACCTAAAGGGTTAACAAAGTTTTTAAAATCAGTTTTGAATAACTTGAGGGGTGTAGTTTCTAAAATACTTATGGTTGGTTTCTACTAAATAAGCCCCATAAAGTGACTTAAGAATTGAACTGGCCCTTAAAAAGTGGGTTTTGGAAATTCTTAAACATTTTAAGCATTGCTTCTAAAATTCTAAGCCTTCTAAAAAATAAAATCACATTTACAAAATAATGCCAACATAAAGTTAAGTAGACATATGGGGAATGTAAAGTAAGAACTGTTTTGTTAGGCATCACTGGCTTAGGCCTCTTTCACACTGGCGTGTGCGCCCTGTTGCCGTATTGCGAACCACATTTGCGGATCCGCAATACACGGGTGCCGTTCCGTGGGCATTCTGCATCACGGATGCGGAATGGAACCCTACAGAAGCACTACAGAGTCCTATCTTTTTGAGGAACGGCCGGATCGCGGACCCACTCAAGTGAATGGGTCCGCGATCCGCTGCGGCTGCCCCACGGACTGTGCTCGTGCAGGCCGCAATACAGCAACGGGGCGCACACGCCAATGTGAAAGAGGCCTTAAAAGCAGAGAAATTTAGAAAATTGCAACTTACCAAATTTTCGGGAAATTTGGGATTTATTTTATAAATAAAGGTGATTTATATTGACTCAAATTTACCACTATTATGAAGTACAATGTGTCACAAGAAAAAACGAGATTTTTGTGAACTCCCCTGTAAAATCTCTTTCTGGCTTAGTTCATTGAGGGGACACAGGACCGTGGGTATAGCTGCTTGCTGCCACTAGGAGGCGACACTAGGCTGAAAAGTGATAACTCCTCCACTGCAGGCTATACCCACTCCAGCCTGGAGAGAGCATATCAGTTTGTGCCCAAGCAATAGGAGTAGGAGGAAAAAAAACAAAAACATACGGTAAACAACCAACAACTGACAAACGTCAGTTGGATGGTACCAGAACTGAGGACCATACTGGCCTACCAACCGCCATTATTGGCGGCAAACAGAACACTGGGTGGGAGCGGTGTCTCCCAATGAACTAAGCGAGAAAGAGATTTTACAGGTGAGCTCACAAAAATCTCGTTTTCTCGCTCGTATCATTGGGGGACACAGGACTGTTGGACGTCCTAAAGCAGTCCACGGGGAGGGAAACAAATCACAGGCCCATGGAGAAAAACGCCCTTGAGGATGCGTAATCCGCTGCCGCCTGCAAGACCTTGCTGCCCGGAGCAGCCTCCGTTGATGCTTGAAAAGAACCTGGTAAAACTTGGTGAACGTGCCGGAAGACCAAGACGCTGCCTTCTACCACTAGAAGCAATGCCTGGAGTAGATTAACCCGAGAAGTGCCGACCGCTGGTCGGGCAGGCCATAACTCCGCTGGCCGGTGCCATGTCTTAGGAGCAGAGTGCCCAAGCAACTGTCAGGCAGACATACCTGGAAAAACATCCCTTTGGAAGTCGTCAGCTATGAGAAGGACCTCCAGGAAAACCAGGTAAAAGTCCGTACAGCGGAAAGCGCTAGATATCGACCAGCAAATCTCAGAGGCGAAATTAGATGTCTGATGGAGAGCCCGCTCATTAAAATGCGAGGGAGAAAGAAGAGAATACCATGTCTGAGATGACTTGGAAAGCGGCGACTACCTTCTGCAAGAAAGAAGATACTGGGCGGAGCACTGCCTTATGCAAATGACAAAAGAAAAATGTACGTACAAGAAGGCGTTATTAACTCGGAAAGCCGCCGGGTGGAAGATCCCGCCACCCGGAATGCCGCCTTCCTAGAAATAAAAAGGAGAAGAAGTCGTCCCAGTGGGAGGGCTTGTTTCTCACTGAAACGCCTCCAGCGATCCACAGGTCGTTGGGACGAAGCCGGCTGCTGGCAGCAACTGTGGAAGCAGAACCAAAATCCAGGTCCGCAGGATCCTCCTCTGGTTAAAAGAACACCCCTTTAGGAAGCGATAAATTGGTAGACTAATATGCCCCTAGAGCCTTCGGGCTTGTGGTGAGATATTTAGCGAGAGAAGCTGCTTGAGAAACTACTGAGAAAAAAATTCCTGAGCCAGGCATGCCCAACTGCAAGCCAAAGAACCAATACCTCGGATACAGGTAGAAGCAAAAAACGATGTGAGCATCACCGGTGATGGAAAGCCCCATAAGTGACATATATTGACCATGCAGAGACACTGCCTGGAAAGGCAGATGACCAAGATAAGAGAACTCTTTGTGGAAAAAAATAGATCCCGTATTCCACAGCCGTACAACCAATTGCTACCAGTCGAGTAGACCGAAGGGGAAGATGGCCTCCACTTTCCATGGTCAGCCATCCAGCTAGAGGAAGGACAAGAAAGAAAAGGGTGTTCCGTTCCAGGAACGAAACCCCTACCAGTGGTGGCAAGGCGTGACAGACACCCGCTCTGCCCGGCGTGGGGGGACGCGTAGTCCACCCCCGGAATGAGCAGTGAAAGGAATGACCACCATCGGCTTGAGGTGACACAGACAGTAATCATATATGAAGAAAGGTATCACTGTAGTGGTAGACGAGTGCCGCAGGGACTAAGCTACCCAGTAGAGCGCACCCAAAGTAAGGTGCTGATAGCTATGGCATTTACGCCAATGCAAAGCCCGAGTTGACGACAAAAGAACAACAGTTCTCAGAGCAACGGTCAATTAACAGTAGTGTAGACCATTAAGAGGCCAGGGCTAAAGCCCATTGCCATCAGACTGGCACTCTACAGAATCTCTTGGTAATGCAATACACAGCCTGAGGAGGAGCCCATACAAGGAAAGCCACAAGAGTAATGCTAACGCCATACTCCAGCTGAGGAGGCGGCCACACCGTAGAGGATACAGTTTCCAGAGTCAGAAGAAACAGTCATCTGACGAAGGAACTGTGCAGTAGGAACCCTAGCATGTAGTGGAGGTGCAAATACCCCTTGTACAGTAGGAGCTACAGCATGCTCCGCCAGCGTAAAACTGAGGGAGAGGCCTAAGGATACCCAGAAGTAGCATGGTACCATGCTGTATCAGTTAGGTAGAGCCATCCTGAGGCACTCAGTCTAAAAAGGGGGCTGAACAGGAGCAACCGCCGATGCAGTGCCAGGGTAGAACCCCTACCTGAGGGGGGCTGTCCCACTGCAGCGACTACGATCTCCGGCCCTAGTGTGAAAACTTCCCCTGCTAGTAGCCACAGTATCCAGTGGCAGTATCCATATACCACTAGATCAGTGCTTCTCAATTATTTTCTGTCATGCCCCACCTAGGAAGAAGAAGAAAACATTTTGCGCCCCCCCGCGCGACTGTAAATAGTATCATTTGTCTATAAAATTGTTATAAGTACACCTCTGCATAACACTGTATCCTTATTAACTTATAAGAGAATAAAAAAAAAAAAGAAAGAAATGTGGATCGGACACACACTTATGGGGGGATCTGTGGATGACGGACACTTATGGGGGGGATCTGTGGATGACGGACACTTATGGGGGGGATCTGTGGCTGGCACTGTTACAGGGGGATCTGTGGCTGGCACTGTTATATATGTGCCATCCACAGTGCCCCCCCAGCCCATAACAGTGCCATCCACAGATTCCGTGTGCCCGCCGCCGTTTAAAGTTATTAAACATGCCCCCCTCACTCCTAATAGTACCGTATATCCGAATTTCTTCTGTATAATGCCGGCAGGCGGGCGTCCCTCAGTGATGTCACTTCTCTGCGCCGCCTGCTTCATTCATAAAGCAGGCGGCGCAGGCACGTGACATCACTGAGGGACGCGCCGGCCGCCCGGCCTGCCTGCCAGCATTATACAGAAGAAATTCGGATATATGGTACTATTAGGAGTGAGGGGGGCATGTTTAATAACTTTTAATTCAATAATACATTTTATATTAGTATACCGGAGGGAGCGGTGGGGCTATAGTACAGTGACCGCACCGCCCCACCGTTATTGCCGGCCCCCAGCTCCTCCTCTCAGTCCCTCCCCCGGCCCCCGCTCCGTACATTGCGTCCAGCGCCTGCGCCGGCCTCTGATCAGACGGGAGATAAGCGCTTCCACAATGGAAGCGCTCATCTCCCTGCCGCATATTACACTGCGAGCTGTTGGCCGCCCGGCGCCCCTGTTGCTATGGCGCCCTGTGCGGCCGCACAGCCCGCACACCCCAAAGGCCGGCCCTGAACGAGCCCCCCTTTACGGAGCCTGGCGCCCCCCCTGGGGGGCGCGCCCCACTATTTGAGAAGCACTGCACTAGATGAAGAGTACAAGGCACCAACGGTAATGACTGTTACCTTGGCTTCCTTCACAGGTGGGCAGTGGCATCTAGTGTCGTGGCTTAGTTTAATTAAAGCATGCAAAGATGCTTAGTGATTTCCAGTTAGTTGTAGAAGGGGGTAATGCCACAACTGTTGAATAGTATTCAGTGGTAGCGCAATCCTCTGGTCAAGGAAGGGGGGTAGCGAGATAATCAGAACCGTATCCAACATAGAAACATAGAATGTGTCGGCAGATAAGAACCATTTGGCCCATCTAGTCTGCCCAAAATACTAAATACTATGGATAGCCCCTGGCCCTATCTTATATGAAGAATGGCCTTATGCCTATCCCATGCATGCTTAAACTCCTCCACTGTATTTGCAGCTACCACTTCTGCAGGAAGGCTATTCCAGGCATCCACTACTCTCTCAGTAAAGTAATACTTCCTGATATTACTTTTAAACCTTTGCCCCTCTAATTTAAAACTATGTCCTCTTGTAGCAGTTTTTCTTCTTTTAAATATTCTCTACTCTTTTACGGTGAGCACTGCACTCAGTTGAAGTGTAATTACTCCACCTATGAAGGGGAGAAAAATATACAGGAAGTACTTTATCCTGAGTTAGCGCAAGTACCTCACCTATGGCAGGGAGTAATGCACCCAGCAGGAACTGAACCCAATGGTAGAGCATTACGCCCCTATGGAAGGGGGTAATGCATATGATTAGTCCTGTACCCGGTGGGAAGAGAAATTCCTCCACCTATGTAAGGGGGGAATGCTTAGGGTAAACACTGCCACCAGTGACAATGCCATAACGCCTCCTATGAGAAAGGCTAATTGCATACGGCCAGTACTGTACCCAGTGGAACAGCAATTCCGTCAACTATGGAAGGGGGGACGCCAATTGCTGGCACTGAGACCAGTGCTAGTGCAGTCAGTCCACCTGTGGAAGGAGGGAATACATAAGGTAAGTACTGTATCCAGTAGTAGTGCAAATGCTGCCTAATGAAGGGGGTAATGCATACAATCAGTACTGCAGGTTAGTATGGATGCAATCATAGAAGATTGAACTGGATTCAGAGTCCGCAGAACTGATCCCCCCCCTTCCCTCAGAACCAACCGGAAGGGAGGGTTCTGAATATAACCCTAGTGAGGAAGGGTGGAGGTGCGGAGGAGACCGAGGGAGATTTCCATTCTGGAAAGCAGCCAGCAGCAGATACATAAATGCACTAGAGGCAAATAGAAGAAAAGGGAACACCGATGCATCAGTAGGCTTAGAAAACCTTTCTAGAAGACTTATCACAAACCAACAACCACCATAGCCCTGGGCAGTAAGGGCAGCAAGCAGCTCCTGACTCCCTCCCAACTATCGAGGCCCCAACTCTTGATTTATGTCGTCACTAGTCCCAGCACAGCAAACAAGAACGAACACACACTTGCTTCAGACGCTCTCTTCACGATTGCCAGGTCTTACTTTCCAAGCCGCAACCTCCAAGATCAAGATCAATGCACTCGAATGCAGGCTATCCAGACCTCAAAACTGAATCAGCAGGATTTGAAAAACCCAGGGAAAGAAGCCACATAAACAAGAGATCAGAAACTGCCAGATGGCCAGGAAACAGCAGGAGCTCAGGGAATGTGTGTCTGCACTCCATTAGAGCTGGGGAAGAACAAGGCATTTTCTCCTATAAGATATATTATAAAGTTCCTCATATATGCCTGTACTATTGATTTGTGCAAAGTTATCTGAAAGTACAGTGACCATTCGAGAGCAAGGTCTTCAGTGGAAAGTGTTAGCTGTAGGTTTAATCTTTGAATAAGGGGCTCATGCAAATGGCTGTATCTGTTTTTGCGGTCCGCAAAACTTGGATATCAGCCCTGTGCGCAGGGCCGTCTTTAATATTGATTGGACCCTGGGCAAAAATTTACTTGGGCCCCCTGTATCCCGCCTTCCCACACCTTAGGCAATCACGCCCTCCACCACAACACACACAAAAAAAATCCACACATCTGGTAGAGTACAGTGAATGACTGTAAATACTTCCAGTTCTGAAGACTCCAGCGGCTCAGGATCAGTGCTCTGGGCAGCTGGGCTCAGGCTGGAAGTGGGCACCGCTATGCCGGAAGGAGACCAGGGCTCGGCTCACCCTCATGTTACAGTGCACCCCAGAGTATGCAGTATAGCACCCTATAGTATACAGCACCACACAGTCTGCAGTTTAGCACCCCACACTATACAGTACCCCACAGTATATAGTAGAGCAGTATAGCACCCCACACTATACAGTACCCCACAGTGTATAGTAGAGCAGTATAGCAGCCCACAGTATACAGCACCTCACAGTATACAACACCTCACTGTATACAGCACCCCAAACTATACACGATACAGCCCCCCACACTATACAGTACCCCACAGTATATAGTAGAGCAGTATAGCAGCCCACAGTATACAGCACCTCACAGTATACAACACCTCACTGTATACAGCACCCCAAACTATACACGATACAGCCCCCCACACTATACAGTACCCCACAGTATATAGTAGAGCAGTATAGCAGCCCACAGTATACAGCACCTCACAGTATACACCTCACTGTATACAGCACCCCAAACTATACACGATACAGCCCCCCACACTATACAGTACACCAGTATAGCACTCCACACTATACCGCACCCACAGTATACAGACCCCCACAGTATACAGTACAGCAGTATAGCCCCCCCCACACTATACAGCCCCCCCCACAGTATACAGGCCCCCCACAGTATACAGACCCCCCCCCCACAGTATACAGGCCCCCCACACAGTATACAGCCCCCCACACAGTATACAGGCCCCCACACCGTATACAGCCCACCACACAGTATACAGCCCCCCCAAGTATACAGGCCCCCACACAGTATACAGACCCCCCACAGTATACAGGCCCCCACACAGTATACAGCCCACCACACAGTATACAGCCCACCACACAGTAAACAGGCCCCCACAGTATACAGGCCCCCACACAGTATACTGCCCACCACACAGTATACAGCCCACCACACAGTATACAGCCCCCACACAGTATACAGCCCACCACACAGTATACAGCCCACCACACAGTATACAGCCCACCACACAGTATACAGCCCACCACACAGTATACAGGCCCCCACAGTATACAGGCCCCCACACAGTATACTGCCCACCACACAGTATACAGCCCACCACACAGTATACAGCCCCCACACAGTATACAGCCCACCACACAGTATACAGCCCACCACACAGTATACAGCCCACCACACAGTATACAGCCCACCACACAGTATACAGCCCACCACACAGTATACAGCCCCCCCCACAGTATACAGGCCCCCACACAGTATACAGGCCCCCACACAGTATACAGCCCACTACACAATATACATGCCCCCACACAGTATACAGGCCCCCACACAGTATACAGGCCCCCACACAGTATACAGCCCACCACACAGTATACAGCCCACCACTATATAGTAGTTTACAGTATATTAACATAACAGCCCCTGTCACCTTTTTCTGATGTAATGTTCACACAAAAAAGCTCCACAGAACACTCCTGGTAGGACCTGTGATGATTTTTATAGCCATGTGACCAGTAATTGCTAGGTTACTGGTCACATGGTGATGATGTCATTAAGGTCCTGATCACAACTTTAACACAGTACGATGCCTGGACTCAGTGCAGGTAGGCACGGCAGCACCCCTGTGTAGCTGACAGCTTGACACCCGGGGCAGTGGCTAGCAGGGCTCAAGAGGCAGCTGCCTTGGGCCCTTCAGGAGCAACTGGGCCCGGGGCAGCTGCCCCTTTTGCCCCTTGGTAAAGACGGCCCTGCCTGTGCGTTCCGCACTTCTTGGAACAGAATGTCCTGCCATCTATAGAACAGTCCTATCCTTGTCCGTAAAAGAGACAAGTATAGGACGCGCTCTATTTTTTTTGTGGGTGCCGCAGAAGAGACATATGGATGTGGACAGCACACTGTATGCTGTCCGTATTTTTTGTGGCCCCACTGAGGTGAATGGGTCCGCATCCAACACGCCAAAAATTAGGACAGGATGCATACAAAAAACATGGTCGTGTGCATAAGCCCTAAGAAACATGTTTATCTCAATGGCAAGGAGCCTCTGGCTGCTTGTCTGACATCTCAGCAAAACTAGAGTTCATATTTTCTTGTAATACGAGGAGGTGGACACATACCTGCTTACTTAAAGGTTTTAACTTCTCTTCTGGAGGTTGTGTGCTAAATGTCATCAGCTCCTAAAAGGATAAAGACTAATGTTGACTAAAGATTACAAATGGTTGGTCTACAAAAAAGCTAAGCATGCAAAGTTATAAAACTATAAACTACATAAAGATTCATTTATAAAAGCATAAAAAATACAGCAGCATTAAAGGGTCACTGAGTTTTTGAAAGTTTTGATCGTGGGGGTCAGAATGCTGAGACCTCCACCAATTGGTAGAACAAAGAGAGCAATGCACTTGCATATCACACACTCACCTCGCTGCAGGAGACTGGGTCAATGGGCCTGTCTCCATTTGTGTGTACTTCTCTCCCCTCATTCAAGCAATTGATGGGGGTTTCAGCTCTCAGACCCCCACTAACTTTTGATATGCTTCTATGATATATCAAAACCTTTTTAACAAGTCACTGACCTTTTAATCACATGACATTTTCAAAATTAATTTTAGAAATTGCCTTTCCAGAAGTGAATAGAGAAACTACATTTGTTCATTACCTGGTTTTCTGTGAGGAAATAAAGCTGAGATTTATTTAACCACTTGTAACGTTTTGAGGGCAAAACGTAAGGCAGATCTCTTGGCACAAACGCAGCCCACTGCACACGGCCTTGGCAGACATCCGCATGGACATACAGGGGAACAGGATCAGAAGGGGTGAATATAAACACTGAAAAGTAAGAATATGATTAAAAAAAAGTGTACCCAATGTCGCCATCATATACACAATACATAAAAGTAGAATGCTCTAAAATAGGCAATTGACAACTTACTGTTCACATTCATTAGATTAGCCTCAAATCTCCTCTCTTGAATGCTACTATTACCAGAAAAAAATCATATAAGCTCAGTTACATGTGTTGCTGCATAAATAAGCATACAATAGGTTGTAAATTCAAAAGCTCACACTAGGCTTAATTAGCCCAAATAGGTTTGAGTCACCTTTAACCACTTAAGGACCACAGGTTTATACCCCCCTAAAGACCAGGCCCTTTTTTACAAATCGGCACTCCACAACTTTAGCGGTTTATTGCTCGGTCATGCAACTTACCACCCAAATGAATTTTACCTCCTTTTCTACTCACTAATAGAGCTTTCATTTGGTGGTATTTCATTGCTGCTGACATTTTTACTTTTTTTGTTATTAATCGAAATTTAACGATTTTTTTTGCAAAAAAATGACATTTTTCACTTTCAGTTGTAAAATTTTGCAAAAAAAACGAGATCCATATATAAATTTTGCTCTAAATTTATTGTTCTACATGTCTTTGATAAAAAAAAAATGTTTGGGTAAAAAAAAAATGGTTTGGGTAAAAGTTATAGCGTTTACAAACTATGGTACAAAAATGTGAATTTCCGCTTTTTGAAGCAGCTCTGACTTTCTGAGCACCTGTCATGTTTCCTGAGGTTCTACAATGGCCAGACAGTACAAACACCCCACAAATGACCCCATTTCGGAAAGTAGACACCCTAAGGTATTCGCTGATGGGCATAGTGAGTTCATAGAACTTTTTATTTTTTGTCACAAGTTAGCGGAAAATGATGATTTTTTTTTTTTTTTTCTTACAAAGTCTCATATTCCACTAACTTGTGACAAAAAATATAAAGTTCTATGAACTCACTATGCCCATCACGAAATACCTTGGGGTCTCTTCTTTCCAAAATGGGGTCACTTGTGGGGTAGTTCTACTGCCCTGGCATTCTATGGGCCCAAATGTGTGGTAAGGAGTTTGAAATCAAATTCTGTAAAAAATGACCAGTGAAATCCGAAAGGTGCTCTTTGGAATATGGGCCCCTTTGCCCACCTAGGCTGCAAAAAAGTGTCACACATCTGGTATCTCTGTATTCAGGAGAAGTTGAGGAATGTGTTTTGGGGTGTCTTTTTACATATACCCATGCTGGGTGAGATAAATATCTTGGTCAAATGCCAACTTTGTATAAAAAAATGGGAAAAGTTGTCATTTGCCAAGATATTTCTCTCACCCAGCATGGGTATATGTAAAATGACACCCCAAAACACATTCCCCAACTTCTCCTGAGTACGGAGATACCAGATGTGTGACACTTTTTTGCAGCCTAGGTGGGCAAAGGGGCCCACATTCCAAAGAGCACCTTTCGGATTTCACTGGTTATTTTTTACAGAATTTGATTTCAAACTCCTTACCACACATTTGGGCCCCTAGAATGCCAGGGCAGTATAACTACCCCACAAGTGATCCCATTTTGGAAAGAAGAGACCCCAAGGTATTCGCTGATGGGCATAGTGAGTTCATGGAAGTTTTTATTTTTTGTCACAAGTTAGTGGAATATGAGACTTTGTATGAAAAAAATAAAAATAAAAAAAAATCATCATTTTCCACTAACTTGTGACAAATAATAAAAAATTCTAGGAACTCGCCATGCCCCTCACGGAATACCTTGGGGTGTCTTCTTTCCAAAATGGGGTCACTTGTGGGGTAGTTATACTGCCCTGGCATTTTCCAGGGGCCCTAATGTGTGTTAAGTAGGTAAATGACCTGTGAAATCCGAAAGGTGCTCTTTGGAATATGGGCCCCTTTGCCCACCTAGGCTGCAAAAAAGTGTCACACATCTGGTATCTCCGTACTCAGGAGATGTTGGGGAATGTGTTTTGGGGTGTCATTTTACATATACCCATGCTGGGTGAGAGAAATATCTTGGCAAATGAACACTTTTCCCATTTTTTTATACAAAGTTGGCATTTGACCAAGATATTTCTCTCACCCAGCATGGGTATATGTAAAATGACACCCCAAAACACATTCCCCAACTTCTCCTGAGTACGGCGATACCAGATGTGTGACACTTTTTTGCAGCCTAGATGCGCAAAGGTGCCCAAATTCCTTTTAGGAGGGCATTTTTAGACATTTGGATACCAGACTTCTTCTCATGCTTTGGGGCCCCTAGAATGCCAGGGCAGTATAAATACCCCACATGTGACCCCATTTTGGAAAGAAGACACCCCAAGGTATTCAATGAGGGGCATGGCGAGTTCATAGTTCATGTTTTTTGGCACAAGTTAGCGGAAATTGATATTTTTTATTTTTTTCTCACAAAGTCTCCCTTTCCGCTAACTTGGAACAAAAATTTCAATCTTTCATGGACTCAATATGCCGCTCACGGAATACCTGGGGGTGTCTTCTTTCCGAAATGGGGTCACATGTCGGGTATTTATACTGCCCTGGCATTCTAGGGGCCCTAAAGCGCGAGAAGAAGTCTGGAATATAAATGTCTAAAAAATTTTATGCATTTGGATTCCGTGAGGGGTATGGTGAGTTCATGTGAGATTTTATTTTTTGACACAAGTTAGTGGAATATGAGACTTTGTAAGAAAAAAAAAAAAATAATCCGCTAACTTGGGCCAAAAAAATGTCTGAATGGAGCCTTACAGAGGGGTGATCAATGACAGGGGGGTGATCAATGACAGGGGGGTGATCAGGGAGTCTATATGGGGTGATCACCCCCCTGTCATTGATCACCCCCTATAAGGCTCCATTCAGATGTCCGTATGTGTTTTGCGGATCCGATCCATGTATCCGTGGATCCGTAAAAATCATACGGACATCTGAATGGAGCTTTACAGGGGGGTGATCAATGACAGGGGGGTAATCAATGACAGGGGGGTGATCAGGGAGTCTATATGGGGTGATCACCACAGTCATTGATCATGCCCCTGTAAGGCTCCATTCAGATGTCCGTATGTGTTTTGCAGATCTGATCCATGTATCCGTGGATCCGTAAAAATCATACGGACATCTGAATGCAGCCTGACAGGGGGGGTGATCAATGACAGGGGGGTGATCAGGGAGTCTATATGGGGTGATCACCCCCCTGGAAGGCTCCAGGGAGACGCCTGTATGTGTTTTGCGGATCCGATCCATCTATCAGTGGATCCGTAAAAATCATGCGGACATCTGAATGGAGCTTTACAGGGGGTTGATCAATGACAGGGGGTTGATCAATGACAGGGGGGTAATCAATGACAGGGGGGTAATCAATGACAGGGGGGTAATCAATGACAGGGGGGTAATCAATGACAGGGGGGTGATCAGGGAGTCTATATGGGGTGATCATCACAGTCATTGATCACGCCCCTGTAAGGCTCCATTCAGACGTCCGTATGCGTTTTGCGGATCCGATCCATCTATCAGTGGATCCGTAAAAATCATGCGGACATCTGAATGGAGCTTTACAGGGGTGTGATCAATGACAGGGATGTGATCAATGACAGGGGAGTGATCAATGACAGGGGAGTGATCAATGACAGGGGAGTGATCAATGACAGGGGAGTGATCAGGGAGTCTATATGGGGTGATCAGGGGCTAATAAGGGGTCGCCGCTGGCAGGCTGGAGATCAACTCTCTTACCTTCCGTTCCTGTGAGCGCGCGTTCACAGGAAATCTCAGGTCACGCGAGATGACGCCAATCGGCGTTAGTGTGACCTGGGAGCGCCGCAGAAATGACGCCTTTCGGCGTTAGCGTGACGGTAAGTGGTTAAATACACTGCTCAAAAAAATAAAGGGAACACTTAAACAACACAATGTAACTCCAAGTCAATCACACTTCTGTGAAATCAAACTGTCCACTTAGGAAGCAACACTGAGTGACAATCAATTTCACATGCTGTTGTGCAAATGGGATAGACAACAGGTGGAAATTATAGGCAATTAGCAAGACACCCCCAATAAAGGAATGGTTCTGCAGGTGGTGATCACAGACCACTTCTCAGTTCCTATGCTTCCTGGCTGATGTTTTGGTCACTTTTGAATGCTGGCGGTGCTTTCACTCTAGTGGTAGCATGAGACGGAGTCTACAACCCACACAAGTGGCTCAGGTAGTGCAGCTGATCAAGGATGGCACATCAATGCGAGCTGTGGCAAGAAGGTTTGCTGTGTCTGTCAGCGTAGTGTCCAGAGCATGGAGGCGCTACCAGGAGACAGGCCAGTACATAAGGAGACGTGGAGGAGGCCGTAGGAGGGCAACAACCCAGCAGCAGGACCGCTACCTCCGCCTTTGTGCAAGGAGGAACAGGAGGAGCACTGCCAGAGCCCTGCAAAATGACCTCCAGCAGGCCACAAATGTGCATGTGTCTGCTCAAATGGTCAAACAGACTCCATGATGGTGATATGAGGGCCCGACATCCACAGGTGGGGGTTGTGCTTACAGCTCCAACACCGTGCAGGACGTTTGGCATTTGCCAGAGAACACCAAGATTGGCAAATTCGCCACTGGTGCCCTGTGCTCTTCACAGATGAAAGCAGGTTCACACTGAACACATGTGACAGACGTGACAGTCTTGAGACGCCGTGGAGAACGTTCTGCTGCCTGCAACATCCTCCAGCATGACCGGTTTGGCATTGGGTCAGTAATGGTGTGGGGTGGCATTTCTTTAGAGGGCCGCACAGCCCTCCATGTGCTCGCCAGAGGTAGCCTGACTGCCATTAGGTACCGAGATGAGATCCTCAGACCCCTTGTGAGACCATATGCTGGTGCGGTTGGCCCTGGGTTCCTCCTAATGCAAGACAATGCTAGACCTCATGTGGCTGGAGTGTATCAGCAGTTCCTGCAAGACGAAGGCATTGATGCTATGGACTGGCCCGCCCGTTCCCCAGACCTGAATCCAATTCAGCACATCTGGGACATCATGTCTCGCTCTATCCACCAACGTCACGTTACATCACAGACTGTCCAGGAGTTGGCAGATGCTTTAGTCCAGGTCTGGGAGGAGATCCCTCAGGAGACCGTCCGCCACCTCATCAGGAGCATGCACAGGCGTTGTAGGGAGGTCATACAGGCACGTGGAGGCCACACACACTACTGAGCCTCATTTTGACTTGTTTTAAGGACATTACATCAAAGTTGGATCAGCCTGTAGTGTGTTTTTCGACTTTAATTTTGAGTGTGACTCCAAATCCAGACCTCCATGGGTTGAAAAATTTGATTTCCATTTTTTAATTTTTGGGTGATTTTGTTGTCAGCACATTCAACTATGTAAAGAACAAAGTATTTCAGAAGAATATTTAATTAATTCAGATCTAGGATGTGTTATTTTTGTGTTCCCTTTATTTTTTTGAGCAGTGTATATATATATATATATTTTTTTTTTTTTTGGGGTGGGGGAGAATATCCCGGCTGCTGTCATGGGCTCATAGAAAAGTGGTTACCGGTAAGTAATCCTAAATTTCCCTTACGCCCATGACAGCACTCTTGAGAGACGGCTAGCATAGTACCTAGCACAGGGTGGGACAACTGCCTGCAGAACTTTCCTGCCAAAAGATAGCTGCTCCTTAGAGTCTAAGTCTAATCTGTAGTGGCAAAAGAAAGTACACAGACTTCCAGGTAGCGGCCCTACAAATTTGCTCTAGAGATGCTTCAGCCCTATCTGCCCTAGTAGTAGAAATGGATCTGGTAGAGTGAGCACCAAATTCGAAAGGTGGGGGGGAGGGGGGGGGATTCCCCCGCTGAAGAACAGGCTAAGGTGATGACCCCTACTATTCATCTAGATAGCATTCTGGAAGAAACTTTTTTACCTCTATTTTTACCACCAAACGGTATCAAAAGCCTAGAGGATTTTTTCCATTGATTAGTGACTCAAATATTCGGATAGGCATCTTTTGACGTCTAGACAGTGGAGCCTCCTCTCTTTCTCATTCTTTGGGTCCTGACTCAAGGATGGAAGAATAATATCTTGGGTCCTATGAAAGATGCAGACCACTTTAGGTAAAAAGGAGGGATCTGGCTTAATGAGCACTCTGTCTTCCAGGATGTTAGTATAAGGGGGAGTGGCTGAGAAGACCGAAATTTTGCCAACACGCCTGGCTTAGGTAATCGCCACAATAAAAGCAGTTTCGAAAGACAACATTTTAATAGGCAAATCTTGCAAAGGCTCGAAAGGAGGCTCCATCAATCTAAATAAAACTAGATTAACCCTTTCGCTACCAGCACCAACATAAGAAATGAGCAAAATGCAAAGAAATTGTCATTTTTAAAATCCTTTATAGGTCAAAAAAAAAAAAAAAACACAATTTATAAAGGTCATATATGAGCCCTAAAATGATGATAAAAAAAAAAAAAAAAGTTAATATCTAAAAAATATAACTATATAAAAGTTTAACCACTTCAGCCCCCCCTAGCTTAAACAACCTTAATGACCAGGCCACTTTTTACACTTCTGCACTACACTACTTTCAAAGTTTATTGCTCGGTCATGCAACTTACCACCCAAATGAATTTAACCTCCTTTTCTTCTCACTAATAGAGCTTTCATTTGGTGGTATTTCATTGCTGCTGACATTTTTTCATTTTTTGTTATTAATCGAAATTTAAAGATTTTTTTGCAAAAAAATGACATTTTTCACTTTCAGTTGTAAAATTTTGCAAAAAGAACGACATCCATATATAAATTTTTCTCTAAATTTATTGTTCTACATGTCTTTGATAAAAAAAAAATGTTTGGGTAAAAAAAAAAAATGGTTTGGGTAAAAGTTATAGCGTTTACAAACTATGGTACAAAAATGTGAATTTCCGCTTTTTGAAGCAGCTCTGACTTTCTGAGCACCTGTCATGTTTCCTGAGGTTCTACAATGGCCAGACAGTACAAACACCCCACAAATGACCCCATTTTGGAAAGTAGACACCCTAAGGTATTCGCTGACGGGCATAGTGAGTTCATAGAACTTTTTATTTTTTGTCACAAGTTAGCGGAAAATGCAGATTTTTTTTTTTTCTTACAAAGTCTCATATTCCACTAACTTGTGACAAAAAATAAAAACTTCCATGAACTCACTATGCCCATCACGAAATACCTTGGGGTGTCTTCATTCCAAAATAGGGTCACTTCTCGGGTAGTTATACTGCCCTGACATTTTATGGGCCCAAATGCGTGCGAAGTAGTTTGAAATCAAAATCTGTAAAAAATGGCCGGTGAAATCCGAAAGGTGCTCTTTGGAATGTGGGCCCCTTTGCCCACCTAGGCTGCAAAAAAGTGTCACACATATAGTATTGCCGTACTCAGGAGAAGTTGGGCAATGTTTTTTGGGGTGTCATTTTACATATACCCATGCTGGGTCAGAGAAATATCTTGGCAAAAGACAACTTTTCCCCTTTTTTTATACAAAGTTGGCATTTGACCAAGATATTTATCTCACCCAGCATGGGTATATGTAAAATGACACCCCAAAACACATTGCCCAACTTCTCCTGAGTACGGCAATACCACATGTGTGACACTTTTCTGCAGCCTAGGTGGGCAAAGGGGCCCACATTCCAAAGAGCACCTTTAGGATTTCACAGGTCATTTTTTACACATTTTGATTTCAAACTACTTACCACACATTAGGGCCCCTAGAATGCCAGGGCAGTATAACTACCCCACAAGTGACCCCATTTTGGAAAGAAGACACCCCAAGGTATTCCGTGAGGGGCATGGCGAGTTCCTAGATTTTTTATTTTTTGTCACAAGTTAGCGGAAAATGATGATTTTTTTTTCCTTACAAAGTCTCATATTCCACTAACTTGTGACAAAAAATAAAAACTTCCATGAACTCACTATGCCCATCACGAAATACCTGGGGGTGTCTTCTTTCCAAAATGGGGTCACTTGTGGGGTAGTTATACTGCCCTGGCATTTTAGGGGCCCTAATGTGTGGTAAGTATTACGGATCCATGTATCCGTGGAGCCGTAAAAAAATACGGACGTCTGAATGGAGCCTTACAGGGGGATGATCAATGACAGGGGGGTGATCAGGGAGTCTATATGGGGTGATCACCCCCCTGTCATTGACCACCCCCTATAAGGCTCCATTCAGATGTCCGTATGTGTTTTGCGGATCCGATCCATGTATCCGTGGATCCATAAAAAAATACGGACGTCTGAATGGAGCCTTACAGGGGGGTGATCAATGACAGGGGGGGTGATCAGGGAGTCTATATGGGGTGATCAGGTGTTAATAAGGGGTTAATAAGTGACGGGGGGGGGGGGGGGTGTAGTGTAGTGCTGCTTGGTGCTACTTATTACTGAGCTACCTGTGTCCTCTGGTGGTCGATCCAAACAAAAGGGACCAAAGGACCAGGTAGCAGGTATATTAGACGCTGTTATCAAAACAGCGTCTAATATACCTGTTAGGGGTTAAAAAAATCGCATCTCCAGCCTGCCAGCGAACGATCGCCGCTGGCAGGCTGGAGATCCACTCTCTTACCTTCCGATCCTGTGAACACGCGCGCCTGTGTGCGCGCGTTCACAGGAAATCTTGCGTCTCGCGAGATGACGCATATATGCGTGACTCTGCGCAGGGCTGCCGCCTCCGGAACGCGATCCTGCGTTAGGCGGTCCGGAGGCGGTTAAATCAACCCCATTCCGTATAATAATAATAATAAAAAAAAGAAATAACAATGAATATAAACATCATGAGTATCACCGCGACCGAAAACGGCCAAATAATAAATCCAATACGGCTAATGACGTAGCGGAAAAAAAGGGTCAAAATAGTCGATTTGCCATTTTTTCATTGTTTCTCTTACCCCAAAAAATGAAATAAAATGTGATCCAAAAGTCATGCACACTCCAAAATGGTATCAAACTATGGATTGTCACAACCATGAAGAGATGAAGGAAAAACGGCACTCACCATTTGTTGTATTGATCGTAGCTTTATTTGAGTAAAAACATGCTAGATGCGGGTCACTGCACAGCAATCCAGGGAAACAGCCGTTTCGCACTAAACAGTGCTTTGTCAAGCCTCCTGTGACGTGGCTGAGGGGCGTAGTAAATACCACACTCACTCCTCCACGTGACCGGTCAATAGGTGAGACAATTACATGTCAATGCATCTAGTACACAGTACATTCATGTGTTAAAAACAACGTAATTATATAAAGACAGCCAGGTCATTCTGATCATTCAGACCTAATGATCCCATGGCATGATCCATTCAGCTTCTTTTTGTAATAATTTACGCCATCTCCTCCCCTCAAGGGTAGTTTAACTACTTCTATGCCAGCACACTTTAAAACCTTTTGATCTCCCTGATGCATAGTGTGTATGTGTTCAATAAGGCGGGTCGCTCCGATGCCAGTTTCAATTGATTTATGTTCCCTAAAATGGGGCCTGTGGGTTTTACCTATATAGAATCGGCCACATGGGCAGAGAATAACATATACAACATATGTAGTTTTACAATTAATAAATTCTCTAACTGTGTGCTGTATACCTCCTATACACTGTGCGCAGAATTATTAGGCAAATGAGTATTTTGACCACATCATCCTCTTTATGCATGTTGTCTTACTCCAAGCTGTATAGGCTCGAAAGCCTACTACCAATTAAGCCTATTAGGTGATGTGCATCTCTGTAATGAGAAGGGGTGTGGTCTAATGACATCAACACCCTATATCAGGTGTACATAATTATTAGGCAACTTCCTTTCCTTTGGCAAAATGGGTCAAAAGAAGGACTTGACAGGCTCAGAAAAGTCAAAAATAGTGAGATATCTTGCAGAGGGATGCAGCACTCTTAAAATTGCAAAGCTTCTGAAGCGTGATCATCGAACAATCAAGTGTTTCATTCAAAATAGTCAACAGGGTCGCAAGAAGCGTGTGGAAAAACCAAGGCGCAAAATAACTGCCCATGAACTGAGAAAAGTCAAGCGTGCAGCTGCCAAGATGCCACTTGCCACCAGTTTGGCCATATTTCAGAGCTGCAACATCACTGGAGTGCCCAAAAGCACAAGGTGTGCAATACTCAGAGACATGGCCAAGGTAAGAAAGGCTGAAAGATGACCACCACTGAACAAGACACACAAGCTGAAACATCAAGACTGGGCCAAGAAATATCTCAATACTGATTTTTCTAAGGTTTTATGGACTGATGAAATGAGAGTGAGTCTTGATGGGCCAGATGGATGGGCCCGTAGCTGGATTGGTAAAGGGCAGAGAGCTCCAGTCCGACTCAGACGCCAGCAAGGTGGAGGTGGAGTACTGGTTTGGGCTGGTATCATCAAAGATGAGCTTGTGGGGCCTTTTCGGGTTGAGGATGGAGTCAAGCTCAACTCCCAGTCCTACTGCCAGTTTCTGGAAGACACCTTCTTCAAGCAGTGGTACAGGAAGAAGTCTGCATCCTTCAAGAAAAACATGATTTTCATGCAGGACAATGCTCCATCACACGCGTCCAAGTACTCCACAGCGTGGCTGGCAAGAAAGGGTATAAAAGAAGAAAATCTAATGACATGGCCTCCTTGTTCACCTGATCTGAACCCCATTGAGAACCTGTGGTCCATCATCAAATGTGAGATTTACAAGGAGGGAAAACAGTACACCTCTCTGAACAGTGTCTGGGAGGCTGTGGTTGCTGCTGCACGCAATGTTGATGGTGAACAGATCAAAACACTGACAGAATCCATGGATGGCAGGCTTTTGAGTGTCCTTGCAAAGAAAGGTGGCTATATTGGTCACGGATTTGTTTTTGTTTTGTTTTTGAATGTCAGAAATGTATATTTGTGAATG
Organism: Bufo bufo; assembly: GCF_905171765.1. Taxonomy (NCBI): domain Eukaryota; kingdom Metazoa; phylum Chordata; class Amphibia; order Anura; family Bufonidae; genus Bufo; species Bufo bufo. The sequence continues at coordinate 108,058,673 of NC_053395.1, read as the reverse complement.
TTGAGATGTTATATTGGTTTCACTGGTAAAAATAAATAATTGAAATGGGTATATATTTGTTTTTTGTTAAGTTGCCTAATAATTATGTACAGTAATAGTCACCTGCACACACAGATATCCCCCTAAAATAGCTAAAACTAAAAACAAACTAAAAACTACTTCCAAAAATATTCAGCTTTGATATTAATGAGTTTTTTGGGTTCATTGAGAACATGGTTGTTGTTCAATAATAAAATTAATCCTCAAAAATACAACTTGCCTAATAATTCTGCACTCCCTGTATGAATGAATGTACCTCTGTACAAAAAGTCGCACATAGAGCAGTGTCCACATCTAAAATTTCCCCTTGACCCCTACTTTTCCAGCCAATTAGTTTGCGAATTCACAAAATTGCTATCAGTGATAACATCTCCTATAGTTTTACTGTGCCTAAAACTAACAATTGGCATATTCTGTGTTTTATCTCTCAGGAGATGATCTCTTTGCAGCATATGCCAATTGTTCAGAATAGTTTTTTTTAATTGTTTGGGCCATAGGGGAATACTCAAATGTGAACAAAGCTCTAGCGTTTTTTGGAGTCTGTCCTCCAATCAAATTTTTCTTGCGTAATGTCAGACCATTTATCCTTTGTGTATGTGCTTTTTGATAAGCTTTATCAATGATTTTCGCTGGATATCCTCTTTGTAATAGTCATACTTTTAGATCTCTACATTGTTCTTCAAACACTTCTGTATTCGTGATTATTCTTGCCAACCGTAAAAATTGGCCATAAGGAACAGCTGTCAGTACATGTGGGGGATGAAAAATCCTAAAGCATTTGTAGAAGTGGGTTTCCTATATATTGTGGTGTCTAGACTGCCGTGTTTCACACCGACTAAGGCTACTTTCACACCTGCGTTCAGGTGTCCGCTCGTGAGCTCCGTTTGAAGGGGCTCACAAGCGGCCCCAAACGCAACCGTCCAACCCTAATGCATTCTCAGTGGACACGGATCCGCTGAGAATGCATCAGTCTGCCAGCGTTCAGCCTCCGCTCAGCGAGCGGACACCTGAACGCTGCTTGCAGTGTTCGGGTGTCCGCCTGGCCGTGCGGAGGCGAGCGGATCCGTCCAGACTTACAATGTAAGTCAATGGGGACGGATCCGTTTGAAGATGACACTATATGGCTCAATCTTCAAACGGATCCGTCCCCCATTGACTTTCAATGTAAAGTCTGGACGGATCCGTTCAGGCTACTTTCACACTTAGAAATTTTTCTAAGTTATAATGCAGATGGATCCGTTCTGAACGGATGCAAACGTCTGCATTATAGGAGCGGATCCGTCTGATGAAACATCAGACGGACCCGCTCCGAACGCTAGTGTGAAAGTAGCCTTAGACATCTAAAAACTAATTCTTGTTGCTCTATTCTACTTGTGAATCGCATATTCATTCATTCAACAGATTCTTATCACCAGTCTATATTATGAAGACATCATCGATGTATCTTAAAAATATCCTAATATGTTTCACATATGGATTGGCAATTGTAAAAATGTATTTTTCTTCAAAGGTTGCCAAAAACAGATTAGCAAAAGGTACAGGAGACTGGTGTCCCCATAGCAGTACCTGCTATTTGACTGTACTATTGCTGATCATACATAAAGGAGTTATGAGACAATACAAAAGACAGTGCTTCCCCTATGAACTCCGTATAGTGCGCACTTTTGCCGAGCCTAGTTAATAAACTGCAGATAGCTTGTACTCCTAAGGTATCCGGGTGTAAAGATTTTTCAGATCTATTGAAGCCAGTAGATAATCTTCTTGCCACTCAATCTCTTTGAGAGCTCCTAAAAAGTCACTGGTGTCCTCCAGGTACGACGGAATCCCTTGTAAAAGCGGTCGCAACATCCAGTCTAGATACTGGGAAAGGGGCTCGGTCAGTGTCCCGATGCCCGACACGATGGGACATCCTGGAGGATCTACCAGTGACTTGTGGATTTTTGGCATATGATACCATACTGGTTTAATAGGGAAGAGTGGATAAAGTTTAACTGCAGTACGTTTGGATAAAATTCCTATGTTTACATATTTTCATAACAAGGCTCTTAATTGTGTTTACCTATCGGATTAGTTTTCAGGGGTAAATATGTATTACTGTCGCTAAGCTGATGTGTTGCCTCTTTCATGTATTGTGTCTTGTACATAACCACTGTCTTTCCACCCTTGTCGCCCCGGTTTAATTATTATGTCTTTATTTTTAGAGATCCAATCTAGAGCACAAAGCTCTCCTTCTAGGTTGGATCCCTCTAAAGATAATTCAGGGCTTTCAGTGCTCCAGACAAAAAAAAAATGACCAGGAGCCATTGGCTCCTAAACTAAAAAATATAGGAGCCAAATTACATTTTTTAGTCGCCAAATTTAAAATGCATATAATAAAAAAAAAAAAGGACTTTGAGAAGATGAGACGCAGGTCACAGTAGTGAGCCAGCACTACATATAGGAGAAAACAGCACCACATACCTCTCACATCCAGGGACATCTTCTGGGGGACAAGGTGACTAAAAATGGCAAATTGTGTGGTTTAGAGGTTTCTTTTCTGTTACAGCCTTCACAGAGCGGAAATATTTTTAAATATTTTAATAGCTCACACTTTTTGTGACGTGGCGATATGCAATATGTTTATTCTTTATTGTTTGTAAATTTTATATGTAAAACTGGGAAGGGGGCCATTTAAACTTTTAGCATTTGTGTTTTTTTTTGTTTTTTTTTAATTTAATAACCATTTCTTCCCTTAGGGACTAGAACCTGGAGCTTTTCATCCCTTGTGCCATTCACCCTGATAGAGATCTATCAGGGTGAATAGGATCTCACACATCTCCCTGCTGCCCTGGGCTCTGTGCACACAGCAGCAGGGAGCTAAACATGGCAGCCAGGGCTTCAGTAGCGTCCTGGCTGCCATGGTAAGTGTAATCTGCCACTAATGGAGGGGATGGGACCCTGTGGCCACCATATAACAATGGGGGGGGGGGGGGGGGGAGACTTGTGGCAAGTGATAATGGGGGGGGGGGGGGCGAGGCTTTGGGGGGGCGCACTGCACCATCAATGAATGTAATTAAAGAGGACCTTTTGTGGGTCCAAAGAATATGAACTTAGTAGTAGGCTGCATAGAGTGGCACCCAGGGATCTAAGTGCACTTACTATTATTCCTGGGCGCCGCTCCGTTCACCCGCTGTGGCGCCCAGGAATAATAGTAATGCAGCTCTATGCAGCCTACTACTAAGTTCATATTCTTTGGACCCACGAAAGGTCTTCTTTAACTCCTTTATACAATTGTCTGTAGCGGTATCACAGACCCGGCCTCAATAACAGGGCATGCGATCTGTGGCACCTGAGGGGTTAATTGCCGCGTATCGCAAGCCCTGTTATTGAGGCCGGGTGCTGGGTCTGTGATACCGCTGCCTATACTTATGTTTTACATTCATTGGTGACGCAGTGGCGACAGCTCCTCCCCTCCCATCTCCCCATTGGTGGTAGTGGCGGCCGCGTCACAGTGGAGAGGGAGGGACTCCTTCCTTCTCCACTGTGCTACTGAAGAGAACTTAAGCTGCGCAGGATCGCGGCGGTACAGTCGCAAATGGCGACAAGACTAAAAAGTCTTGTCGCCATCTGCAAATTTTAAGGCGCATTGGCGACCGCTTTGGTCGCCATCTGGAGCCCTGGCTTTGATTTCCTTGTTAACCTGTCTCTGAAAGAGGTCAAGGCTAGAGCCAGCCAGCAAGGGTGGAGTGAAAGTGGTTTTGACTCCCCTTGTGAACACCTGTTGTGTCTCACTATGTTCTGATTGTGTCTCTGTTGCACACCCATGTAATTCTAATAGAGTTTCTATCATCTGTCTGTATTATCCTGATATTCACCAAACTTAAATCCTAGGGAACCTATAATAATTGGGGTCTCTACCTCTTTCAACTCTTCAACATTTGTATTTATCATGAAAATATTTATGCAGATTCAATTTCCTCACTGCTTTGAATAAATCTACATATGTTGTATATGTATTTTCTGCTCATGTGGCCGAGATTCTATATAGGTAAAACTCACAGGCCCCTATATGTTCGTTTTAGGGAACATAAGAAATCAATTGAAACTGGCATTGGAGCGACCCGCCTCATTGAACACATGCACACTATGCATCAGGGAGATCAAAAAGGTTTTAAAGTGTGCTGGCATAGAAGTAGGTAAACTACCCTTGATGGGAGGAGATAGAAAGCGTAAATTATTACAAAAAGAAGCTGAATGGATCATTAAAACTCATGCCATGGGATCATTAGGTCTGAATGATAAGAATGTGCCAAAGGGTTAAGGTACCGGAGTGGGGCTGAGGATCTGATCACAGGCTTAATCCTACTAATTTCTCTAAAGCAGGCATGCTCAACCTGCTTCCCTCCAGCTGTTTCAAAACTACAACTCCCAGCATGCCCGAACAGCCTACAGCAGGGCATTGTGGGAGTTGTAGTTTTACAACAGCTGGAGGGCCGCAGGTTGAGCATGCCTGCTCTAAAGAATCTCCTTATCCATGGATGATTGGCAATAGGAGAATCAAAGTAGGCACTAAGGGTAGAGACCTGTACCTTAAGAATACTTGGACTTAGGTTTTTATCCAGACCCTTTTGCAAGAAATCTAGAATTTTTGACATGGGAGGAGAACTCAAGGGATCTACCGGGATTTTACAGAAGTTTAGGAAAGTCTTCCATATTCTGAAATAAATGGTAGAGGTTACTTCGGTCATGCATGATAGATATACCTTCCTTACACAGGCCCCTATGTTCTAAGAGTTTCCCCTCAAATACCATGCTGTTAGATGAAGGCTTCTCACTTTTGGATGGAAGACCGGACCTTGAAACAACAGATCCTGTCTGTCCGGAAGAATCCAGGGATCTGTCAGGGAAAGTTTACTCAACCAAGTCCTCCTTGGCCAAAAGGGGGCGATTAGAATAAGCCTCATCTGTTCCTGCCTCAACGTCTGTAATACCCTCGGAAGGAGCCTTAGAGGAGGAAAGGCGTACAGAAGCTGATTCGGCCACGGAAGGGAGAACGCATCTATCCCTGTCGGGGAATCTTCCGGATTTAGAGAAAAGAATAGGTTGCATTTTTTGTTCTGTCTGGTCGCAAAGAGGTCTATTTGAGTAGAACTCCAAAGTTGAATTATCTGGATGAAGACTTCTTGGTTTAAGCACCATTCTCCTTGATTTAACTGGTTTCTGCTTCTGCCACCTTGTTCTCTACTCCCTTTAACCCCTTTGGGACACAGTCCTATTACACCTTAACCCCTTCACGACTGCAATACGTTTATATACGTGATATTTGCACATGCCCCGTGCAGCTACCACGTCTATAAAACGTCAAGCAAGCTCTTTACACTCTGCTGTAACCCCATAGATGCTGTGGCAGCGGCATCCATGGGGTTAATAGAGGGAGGGGGCTCCCTCTCAACCATCGGGGCTGCCGCGCTGGTTGCCATTTGCAAAAGCGTCCAGTGTTGCCAACTACAGGGCATCTAATTGTATTATACTTTGCAATACAAGAGCATTGCAAAGTATAGTACAGCCATCAGCCTCACTGGATCTTCAAAATCCAAGAGGGACTTGATTAAAAAAAAAATTGAAAATAATAAAAGTATAAATAAATAAAAATGTAAAGTTAAAAAAATGAATTGCCTTTTCGTATAAAAAAATGAAAAAAAAAAAACATTAGGTATCACCGCGTCCGTAACGACGTCTCTATAAATATATCACATGATAGACCACGTCCGATAAACACCATAAAAAAAAAAAAAAGTCAAAAAAGCCATTTTTGTCACCTTACATCACAAAAAGTGCAACACCAAGCGATCAAAAAGGTGTAAATCAAACAAAATGGTACCAATAAAACAGTCACCTCATCCCGCAAAAAAGGAGACCCTACATAAGAAAATCGCTCAAAAAATAAAAAAACTAGTTCTTAGAACAATGAGACACAAACATTATTTATTTCAAATATGCTATTATTGTGTTAAAGTGAAATAAAAAAAAAAAGTCTACATATTAGGTATCGCTTTTTGTTTATTTTTACTTGAAACTTAATTTTTGGGGGGGAAAACTGTTTTTTTTTTCACTTTTTTTTTTTGTCCCACTTTGGGACTTCAACTTTTGGGGGTCTAATCCTTTACAATGCATTCCAATACTTCTGTATTGGAATGCATTGGCTGTATGAGTAATACAGTGTGTATTACTCATACAGCTTCCGGCCTGTGAGATCCAGGGGGCCGAATCTCACAGGCACGTCACAGGAAGGCATCGCGCTGCCTTCCATGCCATCGGGTCCCCCCTACAGCCCCATGGGGACCCGATGGCACCACCGCCGCAGCACCAGGTAAAAGCCGCAAACCGCAGGTCTGAATTGACCTACGGTTTGCGATGATCGCCGACACGGGGGGGGTTACTGGTACGTCATGTGTCCTGAAGAGGTTAAGGCCTCTTTCACACGGGTGAGATTTCCGCACGGGTGCGATGCTTGAGGTGAACGCATTGCACCCGCACTGAATCCAGACCTATTCATTTCTATGTGGCTGTGCAGATGAGCGGTGATTTTCACACATCACTTGTGTGTTGCGTGAAAATCGCAGCATGCTCCTCTTAGTGCGTTTTCCACGCAACCCAGGCCCCATAGAAGTGAATGGGACTGCGTGAAAATCGCAAGCAAGTGCGGATGCGGTGCGATTTTCACGCACGGTTGCTAGGAGACGATCGGGATGGGGACCCGATCATTATTATTTTCCCTTATAACATGGTTATAAGGGAAAATAATAGCATTCTTAATATAGAATGCATAGTACAATAGGGCTGGAGGGGTTAAAAAAAATGAAAAATTATTTAACTCACCTTAATCCACTTGTTTGTGCAGGCCGGCTTCTCTTCTGTCTTCATCTTTGCTGTGCACAGGAAAAGGACCTGTGGTGATGTCACTACGCTCATCACATGGTCTGTCACATGATCCATCACCATGGTAAAAGATCAAGTGATGGACCATGTGATGAGCGCAATGACGTCATCAAAAGGTCCTATTCCTCAAAGAAGAAGACAGAAGAGAAGACTGGCTGCGCGAACAAGTGGATTAAGGAGAGTTTTTTTTAGGACTGCCCTCATATTCTGGAAGACTCTCTATAGAGCTCCATACCCCCCCCTGACAGACCTCCCCATGACTGAGGGGTCAGGGAAAGTGGGGCATCTAATGGGGTTTGAGAACCCTGCCACTCTTCTAGAATCTGCCACTGAAGAGACCAGGAGTGAAAAAGGGCCCAATTGACCGCAGGTATTGTGGAGGTCATTCTGCCCAATACGGTCATCCCGTATCTGATGGTTCGTTTCTTTGAGGTTACAAGGGACCAGACGTCTTCTCTTATTTGGAATACTTTGGTTCACTAAATCCAGGATTAGACCCAGAAACACACATCTTTGGGAAGGTAGATTTGACTTCCCCTAGTTTATTTGCCATCCTAGTTTTGTTAACATTTCTATTACTTTCATAAGAGGAGAGGTTAACAGATCTCCGGATTCCGCCACCACCAGGAGGTCTTCCAAATAAGGAATGACCAGAACGTCTCTCTCTCTTATGTGGGCCATAACCACTGCCATTACTTTTGTAAAGAGTCTGGGGGCCTGGGATATTCCAAACGGAAGCGCTTTGTATTGGAAGTGATGAATTTGACCTTCCATGGATACTGCCACTCAGATATTTCTGGAAATCTGTATGAATTTGAATGTGATAGTAAGAGTCTTTTAGGTCTATGGTGGCCATGACGCAGTCTTTGTAGATATGCTTTATTGTGGACTGTACAGATTCCATTTATAATTTTTTTGTTCCTGCGAAAAAACTGTTGTCTTTTTGGAGGTCTAGAAACCGGAAAACGCTTTTTGTTATCCAAAGCCTTTTCTAAAATGTCATCCAAAACAGGCCCAAAGAGATAATCTCCCTGGCATGGGATAGAGCAAAGTTTATTCTTTGAACCTGTGTCACCCGACCATCCTTTAAGCCAAATAGCTCTTCTCGCAGAATTGGATAGAGCAGCTGGCCTGGCACTTAACTTCAGTGATGGTCAGTTCGCAGTGTTTGCCAGCGAACACATGTGGGCTGCCATCTTGACTCACCTGTCCGGCGATGAACAGGTAAGCCCTTGCCTGTGCCAGCCTGAAGTCAAATGCGGTCACCGGGAGCAGGCAGTTCCAAGAACAGCCCGATGAAGGCCCCCGGCGGCTGTTATCGGAGCTGCCTGCTCCCGGTGACCGCATTTAAATTTCAGACCGGCTCCCGGCACAGGTAAGGGCTTACCTGTGTATCGCCAGACGTGTGAGTCAAGATGGCAGCCTGCATGTGTTCGCTGGCGAACATTGCGAACTGACCATAACTGGTTAACTTTAAGGCATCTGCAGAAGCATCAGAAATGAAGTCCACTTAAGGATGATAGGAAATACTTCTAGTAATTGGTCCCTAGGGATTTTATCTTGGATATGGGACTCCAGCTCTTGTAGCCATAATTTTAATGACCTGGCAGTGGAGGTAGCAGCAATATTTGATTTAAATGCTTGGGTCGAGGCTTCCCATGCTTTTTTAAGGTATACCTCTGCACATCTGTCCATAGGATCCTTTAAACTACCAAGATCCTCAAAAAGTAAAGCCGACTTTTTTGACATTGTGGCGATAGGGGCGTCCAGTTTAGGAGGCTTATCCCAACAGGAGGACTCTCCCTCATCAAAAGGATATTTTCTTTTTACATTCTCAGAAATAAAGAATTTATCAGGCATATTCCATTCTCTTTGAATTAAATATTTTATGTTTTCATTTAAAGGAAAAACTCTTGACTTTTTGTGCCCCAGGTCACCAAACATTATGTCCTGGACAGACTTTGGTTCCCTAGGAACATCCACTTTCATAGTAGCTCTAATAGCCTTCAGTAGGGATGTTGTATACTCAGGGGAAAATAGAGGTCTGCTTGTGGCTTCTCCATCTGAAGATTAGCTTGAATTTTCCAGGATTTCTACCTGCTCATTCTCATCTTAAGAATCCGAATCGGATATTATACTAGCGTGACTCTGTTTGCCCGAGGAAGGGATGCATTTCTTAAATATTTTAATTGAATCCGAAACTTCAGATTTAACAATATCTTTGATACTTTGAAGTAAAGATCGAGATTCCTCTTCTACCACTTCACACAATGCTGACACAGTAACTTAGACCAAGAAGGGGCGAGCTTTTTCTTGCACACCGCACAGTCCCTCCCTTTGGATTTAGTGGTAGATTTCCTGGGGCCCTCTTTAATATTCTACAAATAAAATAAGAGCATAATCCCCTTTAGATCTGATAGAGGAAAAATAAAAGTTGGGGATTGACCCCCTTACCCCACCAGGAATACAGGTCTCGCATCATGACTCTCCTGGATATCAGCACGCTGGGTACTCTCATCATCCATGATAGTGGACAAGGATCGAGAATTTTCCAGAGATCTACTGAAGATCGTAGGCTGGCTGGGCTCCTTTTGATGCCTGCTTGATGGGTTTAAATACCCATGGGTAGGGTCCCTGCCGGTGCACCCATGCAGCCTCTGTAGGAGCTTCCCTACTCCTCCTTCCGTAACGCACTCCGCGTGCATTCCAAATACCGGAAGTTACGTCTTACAACTTCCGGTTTGCATACAGGGCACGCAAATAACTCAAACCCCCCCCCCGCCTCTGTAAGCTCTGAGACAGGGAGGCAGAGTAATGGCCCCGGACCTCCTGAACATCGCCAGGATGATCAGGCATGTCAGCATCCCCTCCCGATTATGCTGGGCCTGCCCAGGAACACCGACCCGATAAACTATCCAGGACCCAGAAGGATGAATCCCAGGCTTAGCAGGAGGCTCCTAGAGGAGACTTATGCCGCACCAGGTAACCCCCATAATAAAGTGCCTGCGGGGCTCCTGCAGCCTAATCCAGCTCTCCACAAAACGTCCTATCCATAGGACAGGAAACAGAAAAACTGGTGGTATAGGGGAGGTATCCCTCCTTAAGTGCTCTCCACGAAAGTTCCCGTTTCCTGTCCTGGATGAAGGCGGTCTCTCAAGGGTGCCGTCATGGGCGTAAGGGAAAATCTACTTGTCTAATATAGCCCTTACATATGTAGAGGCAATAGATGTTTAACTTCGCTTTACCACTTTAACATTTTTCTTATTGTTAATTGCTTTAGGATTTTTTTCTGGACCCATGTCTGATATAACTCTGGGTTGGGGGTAATGTATAGCATGTTGCGCTATAAGCTATTTTTGCAACTTTATAGCTGGTTAATTGTCTCCTAGCCATTATGGTCTTAGAAATGATCTTATACATTGTCCATTATTTACATGCATTTTCATCACCTACACAATAGGCTGCTGCATTTTCTAATTTAATTTACTTTACAGTTGTGGCCCAGTTAGATTTTTATTATATTTCCATATCTATAAGCCATTTTTTTAATTTAATTTTTTGCATTTCAATGTTTTATAAGCAGATTTTTTCACATAAGGCACAGTAATACTGTATGTTGCCAGGCTACGGTCACTACCTTGTATCGCATGGCATTGCAACTGTGCAGCATAACATCATGTGACTGCACTCGAAACTGCCAAATAACGGCCACGCCAGCTCTCGTTGTGCTCCATGGCACAATAACAGCATGGTGCTGTATACCATGACACGTTCTCCATGTGATGTTAGCGCATGCACGTTTCACTTCCAGGAATGCGGACATCTTGGAGCACATTATATTTACAATTCATAGGGAGCCTTACACTAGTTATTTTCAGCTTCCAGCAGGTACATCCACTGTTTTATTTTATTTACAGTCTCTACACTGTAACTCCTTTAAATTGTGTTTTTTCACTTGTTACCATATCATCATCTACATAAGTTAACGGTATTTGATCCGTGGGGTTTAACACCTGGGACCCCTGCCGGTCAGCTATTTGAGAAGGCTCTGGAGACTGAGTGCCGTGGCCTTCTCGAAGCTTACCAAGCACAGCGCCGTACATTGGCTGTGCTTAGTATCATGCTCAGCCCCATACATTGTACAGCAGCTGTGCTTAGCATCACGCTCAGCCCTATTCATTTGGGCTAGGAAAAGCAAATACTGCGAGCGCTGCTGTCTTCTCAAACAGCTGATCGGCAGGAGTCCTGGGTGTTGGATCAGAAACTGATAATCTATCTTGAGGATAACCCCTTTAACATAAAAAACATGATTTATAGGTTATTTAGGACTCATTCCCTTTAACATCTTAGGGTAGTTTCACACATGTGGCAGAGCAATCCAGCAAGCTGTCTGGCAGAGAATAGTGCCACATGCCCACCGAACTCCACTGACTATAATGGGAACCTGCTGCTCCCTGAAATAAATGCCAAGATTTGGCCAGCCAAAAATAGTTTCACGCACCTGCTTTTGTCGAGCCGAATCCTGGCATTTATGCCGGAGAGGGGTAAGATCCTAGACAGTTCCCATTATAGTCAATGGGTCCAGCGGCACGCAGCACTTTCAATACCAGCCGGAGTTTAACCTCATCACAACTAAGGAGGTCACACAGTGAATACAAGTGGTCCCTCCATATCCTCACTGTTTGCTTACAGTACACTTCCATAGGGCTCCATCACTGGCCAGCAGGCTATCTTCTGCTATCTTCTACTTGACCTTAATTGACTGCTTTGGGGTACAGAAGAAACAGCTAACCCCCTATACTAATAAAAGAACGCCCATAACTCAATTTCCACCGCACTCGAGAACAACTTCTAAATGCAGCACGCCAGTCTCCAGCTCTAATCTTCCAAGGCCATACATATCAACTGTCCCCGGACCTGGCCCCTTCCGCTATTGCAAGAAGTTGTGCGCTCAAACCATATCTGTAAATTACACAGCGTTACCGCTGGGGCTTTCTATTCAAGCTCATCTTTGAATACTAAAGAAAAACCCATTCTATCCACTGATTTGATAGCTTGCATCGCGACGCCGCCACACCATTGAAAACTCTGACGTCTTCCCCGACTCTGGATTGACGGCATTCACCAGAAGTCCCAAATCTGCTTACTGCTCCTCCACCTACCTGACTTTCTATCTCATAAACACACACTTACCTTCTGAGCTGGGAGGCTAGTACCCTCTTTACCTTCTGATCGGATCACTATTGCTCTTCACCACTTTCTTTGTGAGAGCTCCTGCCTTCGTAATAATGTAAACAATAAAGGTGTCGAACTTGCCTCTGTCCATCCCAAAACGTGCACGTTCGCGGATGACATTCTTATGTTAATATCGTCCCCTTATTTCTCCTTTCTGAATTGACTATGCCTCCTCAACTGAATACATTCTTTGGAATTTTTTTTGTTTTGGGGTGTGTCAGGTGTGTAAAAATGTTTTTATCATGAGGGGTGTGTATGTTGTGAATGCACATATAAAAAGGGCAAGCTATAAATTTCAGGTAGAATATATATAGAATATAGTGAGTTCTGATGAGGGGGGTCTAATCTGAGGTCTGACATGGGGATCAGGACGGATTAGGGATCTGGTTGTTATTTTCACAGGAGAACACTGAAGGGTGCTGTGGCAGTGCACCACATGTTCTAGCAAGCTAACGTACAGCACAGAGGGGCACAGTACCTCTCTGCACACAGACACCAGCTGTAATGGCGGTGTGCAGAGGGATTCTTCCTGTTCCTACTGATGCTGCAGCATTGCCATTGGCTGGAGCATTGCTACAGCCAATCACAGTGCTGACAGGCGACTCCAAACACACTGACCTCAGGAGGGTCTTGTGCTGTCTGATTTAGCACCAGCCATCCCTGTCTGACCCCTTCTGCAGCTCAGTCACAGTTTTTTTCAAGCTGAAGCTTCGACTGGCCGGTCTGCTTGGACCAGCCAATAGCAGCAATCAGGGCCGCAGTGGGGCCAGTAAAAGCACTTGTGTTTTTGTTTTTCTATCTTGGGAGTACCTAAATGAAAATAAGAAAATCATGCCATATCAGCATGGCTTCATGAGGGATCGGTCATGTCAAACTTATTTAATCAGTATCTATGAGGAGGTAAGTTCTAGACTTGACAGCGGCAAATCAATGGATGTCGTATATCTGGACTTCTCCAAAGCATTTGACACTGTACCACATAAAAGGTTAGTATATAAAATGAGAACGCTTGGACTGGGAGAAAATGTCTGCATGTGGGTAAGTAACTGGCTGAGTGATAGAAAACAGAGGGTGGTTATCGGTACACACTCAGATTGGGTCACTGTCACTAGTGGGGTACCTCAGTGGTCAGTATTGGGCCCTATTCTCTTCAATATATTAATGATCTTGTAGAAGACTTGCATAGTAAAATATTAATTTTCGCAGATGACACTAAACTGTGTAAAGTAATTAACACTGAAGAGGACAGTATACTACTACAGAGGGATCTGGATAGATTGGAGGCTTGGGCAGAGAAGTGGCAGATGAGGTTTAACACTGAAAAAACCGGAATTAGACTTACCGGTAATTCAGTTTCCATGAAATCACCATGACGGCCACAAGGAGATTGACCCATGACCTCTGTGGGGGCAGGAAACAGAGAAGAGGTTAAATTGCCCCCTCCCACCACCACACCTCAGTGTTCCAAAGATATCAAGTGCCAGAAGTGTCTTAGTATTTCCCAGTATTACATCATACCAGAAAATACCGGTGAAAAGAACTTAAAAGAAAGGGAGGGAATATATGGGCCGTCATGGTGATTTCATGGAAACTGAATTACCGGTAAGTCTAATTCCGGTTTTCCCATATCATCACCATGACGGCCACAAGGAGAGTTATAAAATTATTTTTTAAGGGTGGGGGCAACCGCTTGGAGAACCTTCCGACCAAAGGAGAGGCCAGAGGTTCCAGATAAATCCAAACGGTAATGTTTCACAAATGTGTGAATACTAGACCAGGAGGCGGCCCTGCATATATCATCCAGGGAGGCCCCTGCTCTTTCAGCAAAAGTAGTGGAGACAGCTCTGGTAGAGTGAGCTCCAATATTGGAAGGAGGATCCAGATTCTGATTCTTATAGCAAAGGGTAATAGTGTCTTTAATCCATCTTGCAATGGAGGATTTTGAGACCTTGGATCCTTTATTCTTTCCAGCAAATTGGACAAGCAGGCTGTCAGACTTCCTGAAGTCCCTAGTGGCTTCTAAGTATCTAAGGACTGTACGCCTAACATCAAGGAAATGAAATTTCTCTTCCTCCTGATCCTTGGGATTGTTGAAAAAGGATGGAAGGAGGATCTCTTGGCCTCTGTTGCGGTCTGAGGCTACCTTTGGCAGGAAACCTGGGTCTAGTTTAAGCACAATCTTATCCTCAGTGATAGTAAGGTATGGTTCCCTAATGGAGAGAGCTTGAATTTCTCCCAGTCTCTTGGCAGAGGTAATTGCTATAAGGAAAGCAGTTTTGAAGGAAAGCAATTTAATTGAACAACTCTCCAATGGCTCAAATGGGGAACACATAAGGTTGTTGAGAACTAAATTTAAGTCCCAGGTTGGGCTGCGGGATCTTAGCGTGGGTCTAAGTCTGCGGGCAGCTCGTATGAATCGTTTGACCCATCTATGGTCTGCCAGGTCGGCGTCAAAGAAAGCGCTTAATGCCGAAATCTGAACTTTTAAGGTGGATGGAGAGAGGCCCATGTCCAGACCTTTTTGTAGAAATTCCAGAATTTTCAGGATATTAGGCCCTACAAAATTTGGATTCTCTTCGCCCGACCATAAACAGAACCTTCAAGTATATTGCAGAAGTTACTTTTTTTCTGGAACATCTCAGGGTGGCTATAACTTTGTCTGACAGGCCCTGAGACCTTAAGAGAGAGACCTCAGGATCCAAGCCGTGAACTTCAGGAACTCCAGATGAGGATGCAGCAAAGGACCCTGGTATAGGATGTCCCCTCTGAGTGGGAGTCTCACTGGTTCGTCTATTGCTAGTTTCAATAGAGGAGCGAACCAACTTCTCTTCGCCCAGAACGGGGCGATCAATATTACGGTGGTTCTCCCCTCCTGAATCTTCTGAATGACCCTCGGGATGAGAGGCAACGGAGGGAATGCGTACCCTAGATCCCAGCACCATTTTAGGGAGAAGGCATCTATCCTCCAGGGATGATCTCCTGCATTTAGGGAGCAGAATGTTTGAACTTTCGTATTTCTCCTTGATGCGAACAGGTCTATTGTAGGAAGCCCCCATCTCTGGGTTAGCATATTGAAGACCTCTGGATTCAGTGCCCACTCTGTATGATCTACCACTTGTCTGCTCAAAAAGTCCGCTTCTAGATTCTGGGACCCCTTCACATTGCTGAGATGGATTTTAGTTCTTTCTCTGCAAAGAAGAAGATTTCCTCTGAGATACTCTGGAGTTTCTTTGATCGAGTACCTCCCTGGTGTTTCAAGTAGGAGACCACGGTCACATTGTCCGATAAGAAATCAGCATGTGAAAGTCCTATCAACTGTCTGGCGGAGAGTAGAGCTTCTCTTACCGCATACAGCTCCCTGAAATTTGAGGATTGGGCAGATATCAGATGCTTCCACGTCCCCTGGAAATAGGCTTTGTCGATTTTTGCTCCCCAACCGGATTGGCTGGCATCCGTGAAGATGGTAATTGAGGGCGATTTGATCCATGGGACTCCCTGGGAAAGATTCTTCTCCTTCATCCACCATGAGAGAGAGCTCTTTACTGATCCTGGAATTGGAAGTTTGGAGTCCAGAGAGCCCTTCTTGTTCCAGTGGGACAATAGCCAGTTCTGTATCACTCGGCAGTGAGCCTGTGCCTACTCGACAGAAGGTATACAGGAGGTTAGGAGGCCGAGTAGGCTCATTGCTTCCCTCACTGAACATCCTTTCCGGCGTTGGAAGTGCCTCACCTTGCTGGAAGTGGAGGCTTTATCGTCGGCATCCTCGGATCCAGAGGTAATGATCCTAGAACGCGGACGCTTGCGAGAGGGCTCGTCCTGGGGATCAGACTGAGCAACTCTAGCGGCCCTAATTTCTTCCTGAACCACAGATCTGATATTCTCCATAAGGGACGACTGTTCCTGCTGGACCACATCAGAAATACATGCTTTACACAGCTTCTTTCCATATCCCTCAGGCAGTCTTTTAGCACAAGAGATGCAGCGAGGAGGTTCATTAAACTTTTTTTGCGCCTCTTTAGCCTGAAATAGATATGGAATAGAGGCATCAGAAATAGGCCTAGTAAAAATACAGTGCTATAAGAAAAGCGGACCCCCAGAGGGATACTTACAGGAGGCAGAGAGGGGGCATCAAGCTCCATAACAGTTTGTATCTCAGGACCTGACATATTCTCAAGCAAAGCAATTGCAGTACTCACAGACCTCAGATCAGCGTTCCCATGGCCGTCCCGCCTTTTATTCAAACTGCTCAGCCTCCTGCGCTTTACTTCCGGGTTGCGTCACATGACCGAACCCGGAAGTGACGTCACTGACGTCGGCGTGCGCACACGCCGGCCGCACCAGCCCGACCCACAGGGGAGGAGATTGCGGCCCGGGAGCAGGCTCCAGACCAGCCGGAGCGAGGCCTCCCGATATCCCCCAGCCCAGCATAAGCACGCGGCCGCCGGCGGACTGGGGGAGCTCCGATGAGCTTCAGGTAACCAGGAGACCGTCCTCGGACCTCCTGGAGACAAAGAAAAATAAAAAAGGAGACTATTTCCTATCTTCATCTCCCTGCCGTCCGCAGGGAGACTCTTCTCTGACCCTGGCCACAGTGGGGACAGGAACACTGAGGTGTGGTGGTGGGAGGGGGCAATTTAACCTCTTCTCTGTTTCCTGCCCCCACAGAGGTCATGGGTCAATCTCCTTGTGGCCGTCATGGTGATGATATGGGAAATGTAAGGTTATGCACATGGGAAGGAATAATGCAAGTCACCCGTACATACTAAATGGTAAAATACTGGGTAACACTGACATGGAAAAGGATCTAGGAATTTTAATAAACAGCAAACTAAGCTGCAAAAACCAGTGTCAGGCAGCTGCTGCCAAGGCCAATAAGATAATGGGTTGCATCAAAAGGGGCATAGATGCCCGTGATAAGAACATAGTTCTACCACTTTACAAATCGCTAGTCAGACCACACATGGAGTACTGTGTACAGTTTTGGGCTACTGTGAACAAGGCAGACAGACAGAGCTGGAGAGGGTCCAGAGGAGGGCAACTAAAGTATTAACTGCAACTACAGTACCCTGAAAGATTATCAAATTAGGGTTATTCACTTTAGAAAAAAGACTGAGGGGAAATCTAATTACTATGTATAAATATATCAGGGGTCAGTACAGAGATCTATCCCATCATCTATTTATCCCCAGGACTGTGACAAGGGGACATCCTCTGCGTCTGGAGGAAAGAAGGTTTGTACACAAACATAGAAGAGAATTCTTTACGGTAAGAGCAGTGAGACTATGGAACACTCTGCCTGAGGAGGTGGTAATGGCGAGTACAATAAAGGAATTCAAGAGGGGCCTGGATGTATTTCTGGAGTGTAATAATATTACAGGCTATAGCTACTAGAGAGGCGTAGTTGATCCAGGGAGTTATTCTGATTGCCTGATTGGAGTCGGGAAGGAATTTTTATTCCTCTGAAGTGGGGAAATTTGGCTTCTACCTCTTTTTTTTGCCTTCCTCTGGATCAACTTGCAGGATGACAGGCCGAACTGGATGGACAAATGTATTTTTTCGGCCTTATGTACTATGTTACTAGTCAGACCACACATTCAGTACTGTGTACAGTTCTGGGCTCCTGTGAACAAGGAGAGAACTGAAGGTGAGAGTGCGAGAACACGTTAGAGATATAATGGCAGCAACAGAGGAAGAAGATCTGTGTAATCTAAAACCAGTTGCAAGACATTTTAAGACATATCACGACTGCAATCCTGTGCATTTGAAGGTACGGGCGATTGATTGTGTCATGAAAAACATCAGGGGAGGTAACATTACTAAAAGATTGGGACAACTCGAGTGCAAGTGGATTTGGAAATTGAATACACTGCACCCGGGCGGTTTGAATGAATCTACTGGTTTCTCCACTTTCTTGTAGGCACGATGGCTTACATGGGTCTCCACACCCAGAAGGGGTTCAATTTATGTATTTTAATTTTGTTTTAATCACTTTTTCACCCCTGATCTTTTAGGGTCATCACTGGTTGGACCTTATGTCCCCACCTTGCATTTCCCAATCCACATTTTTTCATGTGTATTGGGGAATGTGATGTGGTGACAGATATATATATATATATATGAATAGACTATGAAATGGAGTAATGGATTGATCTAGTACATTATTGGTTGTACTTTGTGTCCCCACCTTGCATCTCCCAATCTACCTCTTTTGATGTACATTGGGGAATGTGATGTGGTGACCGACATCTAAATAGATGATGGAATAGAATAATTGATATATTTAATACATTATACACAGTACATGGGGCTGGTATGGTCTGACCAATATGAATGTGGTTGGAGGACCTTGTCCCAGGTTTTCGCCTCTTTTCCTGCCCCCCCTCCCCCTTCCTTTTTTCCCCTCCCCTCTGTTCCCTTCTCCCCACCTTCCACTTCCCTTTTCCTTCCCCCCCTTTTCTCCTTTCCCACCCTTCCCTTCCTCCGCGCACCACCCTCCCCCCCCCCACCCTTTTTGGCCTGTCACTGATAATTGATGTGGGTGACATACCATAATACAATAAATGAATTTTTACATATATCTTAGATGTATCGATTATAATGCACTTGCACTTTTATAACACTCACTGGCTAATAATGAATGACACAAATATATAGGTTATGACCTTTATTTACATACATGGGTTATGACCCTTTCTTTTGTCCCCCACTTTTGGTTATTTTTTATTTATTATTTATTAATGGTATTGGTAGCGTTGGGTTACACATAACATATTCAAAGGATTTTTTACATATATCCCCAAACAGATGATGCACCTTGCACTTTTTATTAATATTATATTACTCGTATCATAGATTTATAGTTTTGAATGATATGTGATGTATGGGTCATGACCTTTGCATGATAGATGTATAGCTGCTATTACACTCATGAGGGATAAGATGCCCTATCTATTCATCTATTGGCACTTTTGTGGATTATTTTCGTGTGTAATGTGTTTATGTAATCTTTTATGTATTTCTGTATATCTATATCAAGGTAGTCATTGTATATATACTCCGATACATCTCTATTGTTCTATGTATGTTTCTGCCTTTCAAATGCACGAATATGTTAATACGATGGATCTGAATCATGTAGTAAGGTCGGATGACGCCACGGGGCTGCGACTCTGTTGTGCGCGTTCAAGTGACGTCATCCGGATTACGTGACTAGAAGCGGATCACATGTTTCCGGGTGGTCACGTGCTCCTTCAGATGCCGGCATCTAGGAAGTCCATCAGACCAATTCCGGCGTAGTCCGGTGACGCATGAACTGATGATTAACTGGTATGTTGATTGGCTGACACTTATATTTAAACCATGTCCTCCAGTGATGACGCTACCCCCAGACGAAGGTACGCCGAAACGCGCGTTGGGGTTGGCGCCATCCTGGAGTAGTATGGGTAATTGTCCAGTTTCCTGCAATGTATGAATTCATGTATGTAACTTTTTGATTAATCATGGTTAAGGATAGGGACTTCTGTCCACTGTATGTCTCCTCCAGCGATGTTGCTCTTTTATCTCCTGCACCGATTCTTTTAATCATGTATGTTGTTAAATTATAATGTGCTTTTGTAATAAAGAATTAACTAGTACCAGCGGTCTGGCATTTCTCTATGTAGGTTATATATATGTATTTTACTGCCAAAGGCTAGGGCATCACTTGAATGAGGATTCATTCTATGGTTGAGGTATATATTTCGGTTGGTCCTGTGAACAATGCAGACATAGCAGAGCTGGAGAGGGTTCAGAGGAGGGCAACTAAAGTAATACATGGAATGGGGGCACTACAGTACCCAGAAAGATTATCAAATTAGGGTTAGCCACTTTAGAAAAAAAGACGACTGAGGTGAGATCTAATAACCATGTATAAATATATCAGGGGTCAGTACAGAGATCTCTCCCATCATCTAATTAACCCCAGGACTGTGACAAGGGGACATCCTCTGCGTCTGGAGGAAAGAAGCTTTGTACACAAACATAGAAGAGGATTCTTTATGGTAAGAGCAGTGAGACTATGGAACTCTCTGCCTGAGGAGGTGGTGATGGTGAGTTCACTAAAAGAGTTCAAGAGGTGCCTTCCTCTGGATCAACTTGCAGGATAACAGGAACTGGATGGACAGATGTCTTTTTTCGGCCTTCTAATGTTACTATACTGACTTTTTTTTCCCCCCCGACGTTCACTTTGCGGTAAAATTGACCTGTTACCTTCATTCTTCAGGTTAGTACGAGTACAAAGATACCATACTTGAATTGCGTTTTAATACTGAAAAACTAATATTACAAACTTTCATCTCCATATTCTAAACCCCTATAACTTTTTTGTAGGTATGTGTACAGAGCTGTGTGAAGAGGTGATCTGTAATTTTCAGTGATACCATTTTGAAGTGTGTCTGACTTTCTGATCGCTTTTTATGATAATTTTTTGGGGCTTTGAAGTGACAAAAAAAAATGGCGAATTGGCTGCATTTTATTTCTGTTACGCCATTTATATTTAATAGTACAGGCATTTTTTGCATGCCACGATGTTTATTTTCTTTATTGGTTAAGTATTATTTTCATTTTGGGGAAAGGGAGCCGATTTGAACTTTTAAATACACTTTTTTTTAACTTTTGCTTTATTTTTTTTTAAGTCACCATGGGTGACTAACTGCCAATCATTACGTTGCCTATTGTGTTCATTGATGGCTATATAGCCATCATTGAACACTTCATTTTCAATATAACAATACAGTGCTGCCACCTAGTGGTCTGTATTGGTATATTCCAATAATAGCTGCCGAAGCCTGCTTGAGGCTTCGGGCTATTAGAGCACCATAACAGATTCCATCTCAGCCGTAGAACGCTGTAATTGTGCAAAAGTAATAAACCGTAAAATAAACAAACTGTATGTATTTGGTATCAATGTAATCGTACTGAACCACAGAATGACGTTATGTTATTTATGCCAAAAAATGAACAGTGCAAAAATTAGAAGCCGAACACTCAATGGTGATATTACTGTCCTTTTTAGCTAAAATCCCCTGATATTTAGTATAATTCATTATGACACTAGACCACCAGTAACAAAACATTACAAATTCACAACCATATTAGTTAATGGTCAGATCACTGTCAGGCGCTTTCCTTTGTATGTTGCACCTTTTTTCTCCCACATGTGAGGATCACTGACCACATCACACCTCACATGTAGCTCTAATGACATTTTGGGAATTCCTGGTATAACCATTTAACCATGGTTTTAAATGAGTGCAACCACATATCTATACCACACAGCAACATTAAACAATCATAGTCAAGATTACTCAAAACAAAATGGATGCCTAAAAACAATTACTTTAATAGGTCACTATAAAAAAGGAAAACTCTCAAGATTATGGGTCACCTCTAAAGCTAAATATAAGCAAACTTAGTCAAACAGAGTTTAATATCAAGATATTGTAGCAAAAAGGATACCATGCATATGAGTCATCAAGCAAGGGACAATACTGAAGTGGTAAAAAAAAAATGCCAGAGGTATGGGAAAAGGGCAGTGGGGGCCGTGTCAGTCCAAAAATAGAAAGAACAGATAATCCTTGCTCTTTCCCTAAACCAGACCTATTGTAGCCTCTGCCCGGAGACAGCCCCTGATGGTGGGATTGCTCCATCCCCGTACCTATACCTAAATGACCCTCGGTGTTACTATGATAACGGACTTACAACTACAAATTCCCTGACGAGTTTCCCCCAAAACTAATGGGTTCCTCAGTTGGCTGATATTGTATACATCGTTACTTTTACCCTTTCTATTGATATGCATCAGCCCCCTGAGGAACTCATTTGTTTTTGGGGAAACACGTCGGGTTATTTGTATTCGTAAATCCGTTATCATAGGGACACAGAGGGTCATTTAGGTATAGGTATATATAAATTTGTTTTGAGTAATACGTTTTGTTGTTTGGACACCATTATCACTAGCGAATATTTGAATTGGGTCATAGTCAAGAATAGCTTAGAAGCAAAACAAAAAAAAAAAACAGGGAGACATTTATTAAAGAGGTTGCCCACTACTATTGATGACTTATCCTCAGGATAGGTCATTAATATCAGATCGGCGGAGGTCAGCCTTCCGGATCCCCTGCCGATCGGCTGTTTGGAGAGAAAGCAGCGCTTGTAGGAGCACTGCAGTCTCTTCATTGTTTACCTGCTCACTGTTGCAACTGCAGCAGTGTGCGGGTATAAAAGCTCATCAGTCCCTATTCACTTCAATGGGACATCTCCTTCCTGTTCAAGTGAATAGGACTGAGCTGTCCCATTTAAGTGAATTGGACGGCTTAGTTGTGATTACAATGGAGAGAAGGCAGTGCTCGTATGAGCACTGTTTTCTCTTCAAACAGCTGATTGACAGAGGTGCTGGGAGTTACCCATCCACCAATCTGATATTGACCTATCCTCAGGATACGTAATCAGTAGAGTTGAGCAAAGTGAGCTTCAAATGCTCAAAACTTCGGAATAATACTGTACACAGTCTCCCTACAGTATTAGAATGTATGGGCTCCGATGACCCGAAGTTAGTTATTCACAAAGTGGCACGGCTGACTACGTTGAATAACTTCGGTAATTGATTTTTAAAGTGGTAAACCAAAAAACCTTACAAATAGCTAGTATTCTTAGATATCAAAATTTAGGTACCCTATAATTGCACCACATGAACCAAGAAAAGAGTGGGTTACCTTTAAAATATAACTCTTAATGATATATGTATATAAAACGCCCATAAGTGAATAGTGCAAATTAAATGAGAGGGATATAATTTACCCCGATTTGGGTAGGTTTGTAGTCGTCTAGGGAGGGGAAAGTATAGTGGGGGAGGGGGCTGCTGGGTCTCTGCCCCTACTAAACACCCTAATTATAGAGTCCCTGTCCTGACCACCGCTCACCTCCTATACCATCCCTATATCCTTCCCTAAACAGTGCAATGACTGCCCAGCTTCGTCCTGAAGGGGAAGGAAAGAGGGGGCAGGAGACCCTAAATAAACAAACTACCTACACAAGATGTTGTGTACCCAGGTCCCTGGGACACAACCAATCTACACAGCGCTTGGATTAGTAAACCCTGTGTCCTGCATATCCAGGCACTCAGGCGTCACAAATCATGTAGACACCCAAATTCAATAGTGTGAGATCAATGCTGGAATATATGCTTAAAAAGACACCATATGACAGCCCGACGCGTTTCTCTGGTCTTACCAGTTCATCAGGGGCCTTGACACATTGATGTCAGCAACAAAAATGGACTGTCCCTCCACTGGAGGGGGTCAATACAAGCATCACAACAAGATACGCAGTAATCAGTCGCGAAAACTGTATCAATATAAATGTCACTTCACAACCTCCCAATGTATTAGCAGTATACCATTATGCCAAAACTACATAGGGCGGTTTGAACAAAAGCATTACTTATCTTTAGGAGAGACAGTCAGTGGACATGTTCCCAAGATTACAGGCCTCGCATTGTGTTTCCCGCTGGCCTGACGGCTGGATCTCACGTATGGCAGTACCGGTCCGACAGCCGGCACGGCCGCACTATTTAAAGCCGCCCGCGCTGTCCAGAGACCGCCCATCCTTCCGATCACATGATCCATCACGTGACCGCAACGTCATGGTCACGTGGGGTAACGTGATCGCAGGTCCTGCGACCACACTGCAGCGGAATGAAGTACATGGGGAGGCAGCCAGGTAGGGGGCGGGCAAGAAATGTTCGAACCCCGCCCCACCTCTCCCATGTACAAAAGTACCCTACGGAGGAATAAGATAATAACCCCCGTGGGAGTAGAGCGGAAACTAATGTGCGGGGGTTAACTTAAAGGGCAATGTATCCCCACACCTTATATTAGACTAGGAAATCAAAACTATATATAGGGGCAGCTGTTCCTCACCTCGTAGTGCCGGAAACATTGCCCAGAGTATTTAGATGCCAGTGGAGGATTCAAAAGCTATGAACTGAAATCATTCACATCGTCCCCTACCCGTCACAAAGGGGTCTTGCTGATGCATTCATTAGTCATGAGAAATTCCAAGAAGGAAACGTATGTCTCCACAGCAAGCTAGGCAGAGTAAACTAGACCTATATTGGGAGCTGCGCAGGAGGCTTGGGGTTATTTCAAATGAAACAGCCAAATGAGAGCTGTTCATTTAGACCTCTTGGTTGGACACTTTTTAATTCAAAAATCCACCAAGTTTCTCTTTGAAGGATTTTTTGGTCCCAATCTCCCCCCCTGGAAGGGGGAAGGACAGCTTCAATGCCCATAAACCGGACCCGAGAGTAGTCCCCCCCCATGGGCCGATGTCACATGGCACGCTAGTGGGGTATCTCTTCCTTGACGTAGATCCCCAGATGTTCACCTATCCTCCTGCGCAGCTCCCGTCTTGTCTTGCCAACATATTCAAGGCCGCAGCCACATTGCGCCCGATATATTACCCCTCTTGTGCGGCAATTCACAAATTGTTTGATGTCATACGTTTTGTTAGTCACATGACTCTTGAAGGTGTGGCCCTGCCTAATATACGGGCATGCGATGCATCCACTACCATGGTACGAGCCCCGAGGTGGTCTCAGCCAAGTAGTTGGTGCTGTAGTTGTCCCAGAGTAGTGGCTATGTACCACATGATCCCGTATGTTGCGTCCTCTGCGGTAAGTTACTTGAGGGTCACCACTTTGGCTATGTCTGAATCCAGCAAAAGGGTTCCCCAATGTCTCGTCAGAATTTTTTTGATCTCCTCCGCCCCCATATCATATGTACTGATCAGGCGTATCAATTTTTTTTCGCTACCAGGTCCACTTGGATGCAATAGACCTGTGCGATCAGAAGTGAGTGCTCTATCGTCAGTGGAAACTGATATCCTCAATAAAGGCCTCTCCTTCGTCCTAACACCATCTTTCAACCTATTTAATTGGGTGAAAGATCTTCACCTGTTGGCAAGGAAGCTCCGCTGGTCCAAACATTTTTCCTTGATCGAAAAACGGGAGAGTAGGGAATTAGGTGTCTCTCAGGATATCCTGCAGGACGTACGCCTTCTTTTCAGATTGACTGATAGTAACCCACTAGATGGTAAAGGCCCTTTCACATCTTTAAGAAATAAAAGTACTATGCGTGGATGTTTTTCTGCATCAGGTCCTCACAGATCTGGATCATTTGATGATACAGAGAAGACATTTAATTGCACTAGAGAGGAACATCTGGCGCTAAGGAATCTTGAAAAAGATAAAGATTTGACGAGCAAACCCTCTGACAAGGGGGGCAATGTCGTAGTCCTAGACACTTCACAATATAAAGACATGTGTCTGAGGTTGCTGTCTGATTCCAAAACATATGAGAGATTGAAGGAAAATGCGACTAAACAATATCAATCACAACTTCATCAAATAGTAAAGGAGGCGAAGGAACAAGGCCTCATCTCTCAGGATGAATTTGCATTCCGGGAAAGTCGACATCCCATAGTAGCAACTTTTTACTCACTACCAAAAATTCACAAGGGAACGTCCCCCCTTAAAGTACGGCCGATTGTTTCAGAAATCAACAGCCTCTAACAAAATGTGGGTGTCTATGTGGACCAGATACTGGCCGCCTTTGTTAAGGCACTACCATCCTATACGAGGGATACCAGTGACTTACTGGCAAGATTGGAGGGAGTAATGTTGGAAGATGATTGTCTCTTAGCATCCATAGACGTGGAAGCTTTGTACTCCTCCATTCCGCACGAGTTGGGCCTGAGGGCAGTGGAAGACTTCCTGACCACTAGGGGCTGCCAGTTTGCCAATCATAATGCGTTCGTTTTGAAGTTGTTGCATTTCACCTTGACATGTAACTATTTTGTTTTTGACGGATCCTACTACCACCAGCTCAGGGGCACCGCGATGGGGAGTCCCTGTGCCCCATCGTATGCAAATTTGTTCCTGGGCTGGTGGGAGAGGGAGGTGGTGTTCACCGACCCCCCTAGCCCGCTCACCGTACCTGTGGTGATGTGGGCCAGATATATCGATGACATTTTCATTATCTGGCGGGGGGTCGTGAACACCTTCTCACAACTAGTGCAGTGTTTCCCAACCAGTGTGCCTCCAGCTGTTGCAAAACTACAACTCCCAGCATGCCTGCACAGCCAAAGGCTGTCCGGGCATGCTAGGAGTTGTAGTTTTGCAACAGCTGGAGGCACACTAGTTGGGAAACACTGATCTAGTGGATACCCTCTTAATGCAAACAACTTGGGTCTGTGGTTCACATATGAGACATCTGTACAGTCCCTGCCGTTCCTGGACATCCATATTGATAGAGGACCTGAGGGGGAAATTTGCACGGAAACGTTTAGAAAACTGACAGCTACTAACTCCCTCCTTGAGTGGGGGAGTTATCATCCGGAGCCACTCAAACGAGGGATCCCTACAGGACAATACCTCCGCATGAGGAGGAATTGCTCCACTATTCGGCAGTTTAAGGAACAGGCAGGGGACCTCCATCAGAGGTTTCTTGCAAAAGGTTTACCGGATCATGTGCTGAGAAAGGCGTACCAAAGAGCACTCACTTCTGATCGCACAGGTCTATTGCATCCAAGTGGACCTGGTAGTGAAAAAAATTTGATACGCCTGATCGGTACATATGATATGGGGGCGGAGGAGATCAAAAAAATTCTGACAAGTCATTGGGGAACCCTTTTGCTGGATTCAGACATAGCCAAAGTGGTGACCCCCAACCCTCAAGTAACTTACCGCAGAGGACGCAACATATGAGATCATGTGGTACATAGCCACTACTCTAGGACAACTACAGCACCAACTACTTGGCTGGGACCACCTCGGGGCTCGTACCATGGTAGTGGATGCATCGCATGCCCGTATATTAGGCAGGGCCACACCTTCAAGAGTCATGTGACTAACAAAACGTATGACATCAAATAATTTGTGAATTGCCGCACAAGAGGGGTAATATATCGGGCACAATGTGGCTGCGTCCTGGAATATGTTGGCAAGACAAGGCGGGAGCTGCGCAGAAGGATAGGTGAACATCTGGGGGATCTACGTCAAGGAAGAGATACCCCACTAGCGCGCCATGTGACATCGGCCCATGGGGGGGGAGGGGGGGGGGGGGGGGGGGACTACTCACGGGTCCGGTTTATGGGCATTGAAGCTGTCCTTCCCCCTTCCAGGAGATTGGGACCAAAAAATCCTTCAGAGAAACTTGGTGGATTTTTGAATTTAAAAAAGTGTCCAACCAAGAGGTCTAAATGAACAGCTCTCATTTGGCTGTTTCATTTGAAATAACCCCAAGCCTCCTGCGCAGCTCCCAATATAGGTCTAGTTTACTCTGCCTAGCTTGCTATGGAGACATACGTTTCCTTCTTGGAATTTCTCATGACTAATGAATGCATCAGCAAGACCCCTATGTGACGGGTAGGGGACGATGTGAATGATTTCAGTTCATAGCTTTTGAATCCTCCACTGGCATCTAAATACTCTTGGCAACGTTTCCGGCACTACGAGGTGAGGAACAGCTGCCCCTATATATGGATTTGATTTCCTAGTCTAATATAAGGTGTGGGGATACATTGCCCTTTAAGTTAACCCCCGCACATTAGTTGCCGCTCTACTCCCACGGGGGTTATTATCTTATACCTCCGTAGGGTACTTTTGTACATGGGAGAGGTGGGCGGGGTTCGAACATTTCTTGCCCGCCCCCTACCTGG
This sequence comes from Bufo bufo, assembly GCF_905171765.1. NCBI lineage: Eukaryota > Metazoa > Chordata > Amphibia > Anura > Bufonidae > Bufo > Bufo bufo. The sequence goes on along the minus strand of NC_053395.1, from coordinate 108,030,725 downwards.
CTGCCTCCCCATGTACTTCATTCCGCTGCAGTGTGGTCGCAGGACCTGCGATCACATGTTACCCCACGTGACCATGACGTTGCGGTCACGTGATGAATCATGTGATCGGAAGGATGGGCGGTCTCTGGACAGGGCGGGCGGCTTTAAATAGTGCGGCCGTGCTGGCTGTCGGAGCGGTACTGCCATACGTGAGATCCAGCCGTCAGGCCAGCGGGAAACACGATGCGAGGCCTGTAATCTTGGGAACATGTCCACTGACTGTCTCTCCTAAAGATGAGTAATCCTTTTGTTCAAACCGCCCTATGTAGTTTTGGCATAATGGTATACTGCTAATACATTGGGAGGTTGTGAAGTGACATTTATATTGAGACAGTTTTCGCGACTGATTACTTTGTATCTTGTTGTGATGCTTGTATTGACCCCCTCCAGTGGAGGGACAGTCCATTTTTGTTGCTGACAATGTGTCAAGGCCCCTGATGAACTGGTAAGACCAGAGAAACGCGTCGGGCTGTCATATGGTGTCTTTTTAAGCATATATTCCAGCATTGATCTCACACTATTGAATTTGGGTGTCTACATGATTTGTGACGCCTGAGTGCCTGGATATGCAGGACACAGGGTTTACTAATCCAAGCGCTGTGTAGATTGGTTGTGTCCCAGGGACCTGGGTACACAACATCTTGTGTAGGTAGTTTGTTTATTTAGGGTCTCCTGCCCCCTCTTTCCTTCCCCTTCAGGACGAAGCTGGGCAGTCATTGCACTGTTTAGGGAAGGATATAGGGATGGTATAGGAGGTGAGCGGTGGTCAGGACAGGGACTCTATAATTAGGGTGTTCAGTAGGGGCAGAGACCCAGCAGCCCCCTCCCCCACTATACTTTCCCCTCCCTAGACTACTACAAACCTACCCAAATCGGGGTAAATTATATCCCGCTCATTTAATTTGCACGATTATATACATATATCATTAAAAGTTATATTTTAAAGGTAACCCACTCTTTTCTTGGTTCATTTAAAGTGGTAAACCACATTAAAACTTGACACCGAACTCTGCGTTCGCTCGTTCATCAGGTAATCGGTGGTACATTTACACTGCAAGATCATCCTTAAAGAGTGTTACTATGAACGCCCATTACTGATGATCTATGTTATTCTTGGCCTGTGTTAAGGGCCCTTTAGTGACAAACCTGTCATTCAGTAACAACGTGCATGCCTACATGAAGAATGCACTGCAAGCTTAGGGAGCCCACACCTTCGGAATATTCTGTTGCAGAAATTTCTGCAACTGAAAGTCAGTTCCATTCATCTGAATGGAGCTTGCAGAAATCCATGTCCTTGCAGTCAAAACAGCCCCATGCAGAGGAATGAAACTGATTTAGTTGCAGAAATTTGTGACCCAAAATCAGCCGTGCAGGGACCCAAATTTTCCTCATCATTTGGAGTAACATTTGAATTAAACTGTATTTTTTTTTTTAAACAATTGTATTAGCCTTGTTTCTTGAGGGGTGGCAATATAGTGTGTGTGTATGAGCATTGTATATAGGTGGTGTGTGTTGTGGATATTTGCTAGTTTTGACCACAGTGCATACTTACTGGTTGAGCTTCCGGAAATAAATGAAAATGCAGCAATATTTTCTGAAAGACAGTCAGGTTGCAGAACAAAAGCATTGAGTTGTGCCTTCCATGTTACTGTAAAAAAAATAAAAAAAAGTGTGTACAGATTAATATTTTGTATGTCTACAAAGAACCAAATTAAAAATATACATACAAAGCTATTAAAGATGTTTTCCAGGATTTTTCCTATTGATGGGCTATCCACAAGATACTGTATAAAGAGCCTCTTCTTAGGCCATGTGACATCACATTCATTGGTCACATCGCTTAGGTGCAGCACAGTACCATTCAAGTGAATGGGACTGAGCTGCAATACGAAGCACAGCTGGCCTAATCTTTAGTCCGAAGAAAATGAAACTGACAGAAGACTCGATCAATACTTGTTTTCCTGGGTAAGAACATCAAACAAGTGAAGATATTCCCAATCCCAAATTAGTGCACAATTTCAAAATAGGCCATGTTTTTGTTTGTATTTTTGTATATTATTATTATTATTATTGCAGGGTGCCATAGAAGGGGTTGTCTGGGATTTTGATATTGCTGGTCTATGCCTAGATAGGACATCAATATCTGATTGGTGGGGGGTCCTAATCAGCTGTGAAGAGGATGTGACACTCCAGAGGTGAACACTGCAGCCTCCTAGCTTATTAGGCAGTCACAAGAGCAGGCTGTGCTTTGCACTGCATCATGCAGATCAAGGCCAATGGGACTGAGCTGAATCTAGGCATAGTGACCAATAAAGGTAATATCACTGCCTAGATTAGGAAGAAGTCAAATTTCTCTCCAGAGCTTGTTGTCTCTTCAAACAACTGAATGGTGGGGGAGCCTGCCAGGTATAAGAACCTGACCAATCAGCTTTTTCTGCCATGAGGATAAGCCATCAATATGAAGGACTGAGTGGGACACAGGTTCAACTCGTAACACCCAGCTGCAATACCTTTACTTAGAAACTTCTAGTTGGAATAATAGAGGACAAGAGTTCTTAAGGCTACTTTCAAACTCGCGTTTGGTGCGGATCTGTCATGGATCTGCACAAACGCTTCCGTTCAGATAATACAACCGCATGCATCCATTCAGAACGGATCCGTTTGTATTATCTGTAACTAGAGTTGAGCGGACACCTGGATGTTCGGGTTCGGACGAACTTCGCAAAAAAGCTCAAGTTCAGGACCCGAATTTGACCCAGAACCCCATTGAAGTCAATGGAGACCCGAACTTTGGAGTACTAAAATGGCTCTAAAAAAAAGTCATGGAAAGGGCTAGAGAGCTGCAAAAGGCAGCAAAATGTGGTTAAGAGCATGGCAAGTGCTCTGCAAATGTAAATAGGGAAATAACTTAAAATAACATAAAATACGTAAATATATAAAAAAAAAATCTTGCGGATAAGGAGATAGCCAACACTGGTTTTTGGTTTTGTTTTTTTAATTTTTTTTTTAATTTAAATTTGGGTAGACCCCAAAACATTGGGAAATATAAAAAATAAAACAAAGACAAAGTGTGCTGGAGTATAACAATGGCTGGGTGCGGCCGGTATACTTGTCTATTCTGCAGAAGGTACGGACAAGTCCTGTGGGATCCCTGCCTGGTTCATTTTAATGAACGTGAGCTTGTCCACATTGGCTGTGGACAGACGGCTGTGCTTGTCTGATAACCCCCCCTCCTGCCGTGCTAAACAAACGTTCAGACAATACACTGGCTGCAAAGCAAGCCAGCACCTCCAAGGCGTAAAGGGCAAGCTCAGGCCATGTGTCCAATTTGGAGATCCAGAAGTTGAAGGAGGCAGACCCATCAGTCTGTACGTGTAGGCGTGTGCATACATACTGCTCCACCATGTTGCTGAAATGCTGCCTCCTTCTAAGACGTTTTAGAAATTTTCTTAAAAATTTCAAGATCTGCTTCTAAACTTCTAAGGTTTGTAACGTCCCCAAAAAATAAAATGGCATTTCCAAAACGATCCAAACATGAAGTAGACATATGGGGAATGTAAAATAACTATTTTTGGAGGTATTACTATCTATTATAAAAGTAGAGAAATTGAAATTTGGAAATATTTTAAAATTTTGGGTAAATTAGGTATTATTTTATAACTAAAAATGATTATTTTTTTACTCCATTTTACCAGTGTCATGAAGTACAATATGTGACAAAAAAATGAATCTCAGAATGGCCTGGATAAGTAAAAGCATTTTAAAGTTATTCACACATAAAGTGACACTGGTCAGATTTGCAAAAAATAGCCTGGTCCTTAAGGTGAAATATGGCAGTGTCCTTAAGGGGTTAAGAAAATAGCGTTACGGCAGCCACATGGTCTATAAACACAATAGTCAGGAGGGGACCTCATTAACTTCTATGAGAGTTTTTTAGGTATGTTCTGAGACCTGCTTTGAGAGGTCATTGTAAAGGAAAGAATAGATAAGCTTTGACAATCACCTATTGTGAATGGTGGATCCTGTCTTACCTATACACAGAGGAGATATCATTACAGGCTGGATTAGAATGACAGATAAGCAAGTAACTGCAGTAAAGTGATCTTTAGAGACCAAGAAGTGGCACCTATTAGGTTTTGTGGTCAGTGAGAAAACTACAGGATTTTATAATTTGTTTAAATACTGACATGAAAAATTTAAAATATCCGAAATGATTAAAAAATGTTAAAAAAATTGTGAATTAAACAATAGCTCATTTTCAGATGACACATTCCCTTTAACATAAGTAAAAAATAATAATTTTCCTTTAAAAAAATAAATAAAAAATTAAGGGGAAGGCGTGGCCAGCGATGGAAGTGTGAGGACGTGCTCGTTCTGAGCTTCGCTGCACCCCTGCTTGCTTTTACCTGCTTTTATGATGGGGAAAACCACCAAGAAGGGTCAAGCTCGTCCATCTGCTCCCCTTGCTGCCTTCCTAGGGTGATCTGAGTTCCTAATGCTCAAAACAGACCGGCCCTGAAGACAGAACACCGCCAGGCCGGACCAGCTTCGACCAAGATGGCGCACAGGGATGCGATCCCCGCCTGCAAGAGATCGGCGCTCCTGCTCATTTCACCGGTCACAACTGAAGAACTAAAGACCATATTACGGAGTTTCCCCCAGGGAAAAGTCCTGGGCCAGATGGACTCCCCCTTCTTTATTATAAAAAAATTCAAGGACATGTTGGTTCCCCATCTAACAACCCTCTGCAACCACCTACTTAAAAGGGAGCACTTTATTTCCGCAGTCACAAGAGGCGCACATCACGCTGATTCATAAAACCAGAAAGGATCCCCAGTCATGTGGGAGCTATCGTCCCATCTCATTGCTAAATCTGGACCTAAAAGTGTGGGCTAAGTTAATCTCCATGCGTATCAGTCCCCTAATCACAGGAAAAGAACAGGCAGGCTTTGTTAAAGGTAGGGAAGGAAAATACAACTCCTGTAGGATGCTACACATACAACTAGCACACCACACAAGCATAAACTACCCTTAGCACTAATAGGAGTAGACGCAGAAAAGGCCTTCGACAGGGTCAACTGGGCCTTTATGGAGGCTACCCTGCGGAAGTTTAATTCCCCCCCCCCCCCGCCCCCGAGTTAATTAAAGCCATATTTTTGTTATACATACAACCCACTGCTCGCTTAAAAATAAATGGTACCTTGTCACCTTCCTTCAAAATAACAAATGGAACAAGACAGGGCTGCCCCCTGTCCCCTTGTTCATCCTAGTAGTAGAAACCCTTTTACAAAATGTTAGACAGAACCCTGCCATCACAGGTTTTAAAATAGGACGCATGCAACTTAAAGGAGTTGCCTTCGCAGATTACCAGCTCTTTTTGTTGTCAGACCCAGTATTAGAATTACTGCTATTTAGTAAAATGCTAGACAACTTTGGCTCACTATACAACTTCAAAGTGAATGTCTCAAAAACAGAGATATTGAATATCACACTCCCTCCTAAGAAGGTCTCCCTAGCAAAGAAACACTCACCCTACCCATGGGTAGCAGACACTAAAATATCTAGGCATTCAACTGCCTAGTCAACTTTCCAAATTGTATAGTTCCAATTACGGGGAGGAATGGGCCTAACTGACATAGCTTATTATAAAGCTATACTTTTAAGCAGATGGTTGGAGCTGATCAAGCCTAGCAAACAATTGGATTTGGAGATTTTGGCCAAACATTCTCTAGGCTCCTGATTGCAGAAAACCCTATAGTGGCCAACAGCAGGCACTCCTAGACGCGCAGACCTTGACCCACTACTGAAAGGCACATGTCAAGTCTGGTTATCCTTGAAGGACGCTCTGACACCCTCCCTGTTTCAATTGCTCCCCTCGAGCCTACTCCCTACTGTTGTAACTAGCATCGACTCACCTTACGCAGATTTTTGGGAACAGTTTAGAGATATCCCTATTATGGATCTCTTCCAGTCTAATATGATGCCATCACAAGAAACACTACAAAAGATGTTGCAGCATGCACCCTCTAACCCGCTTCATATAGCACATTTTAAGAGAGTAGCAGAGAGCTTCCTACAGGCCTTTTCCTTCAAAAGACAACTCACGCTTTTTTAAACCATTTTATCAGTAGGTCTACCAGCACAGAGGAAAGTAAGCAAACTCTACTCTCCACTTATCGCCCCACAAGCTGGTTTTAAACCAGCATTCCTCTACTCCTGGGAGAGGGAGCTTAACATTAAACATACAGATGAGGAGATAAAAGCTATTCTTCGTACATCACATAGTTTCTCGACATGCACCAGGTTACAAGAGAACCATTACAAACTACTAACCCGGTGGTACAGAACCCCAGACTATCTCTATACACACAATCTATCGCTCCTTGTCCCACATATGTTATGAGTGCCCACTTATTACCGCATATTGGAAACGGATTGAGGAAACTATCCAAAAGGTCTTCTCAGCTTCCTTCACCCTCAAACTTGATCAAATGGTCTTGGCAAGGCCAAGCCCATCATACCTACCATTAACCCCTTAGTGACCACCCATACGTGTTTTTACGGCGGTCACTAAGGGGCCTTGGGCTGGAGCGCCGCCTTTTTACGGCGGCACTTCAGCCCAAGTTAGCGATAAAATCAATCGCTGTAGCTCCGTGCCCGCAGCTACCGGAGGTAGCTGAGGGCTCAGGGCAGTGATCAGAGACAGTGACAAGCGGTCTCTGATCACGTGATCGCCCGTGATACACTTTATCACGGCGATCACCGAAAATGCCGGCAGCAGAGCTGCCCGCACTAAACTTTCTCCCTCCTCTCATGTAAGAGAGGAGGGAGAAAGTCTCTGATGCAGCGATCGGGTCCCCCAGCGCGTCTGGCCCTAAGCTGGGTCCCGATCCTCACCCCCAGCCCCCCTTCCCCTTAAGAAAGACTGAAAGCCGTCTGCCGCCGCTCAGAGTAAGGTCTCTCTCCTCAGGAGAGGAGAGCGAAGTTCAAATTATGCCCCGATCGAGTCCAGATATGTTTAAATAAAGTTATTAGGGCGGCGCCCCCCCCCCCCACATCCAATTAAAAAATATATATAAAATGGCGCAGACATGCGCACTGGTTACTGTGCTGAAGATCTTCCTTCAGCACAGTAACCATCAGGGACCAATAATAATGGTCCCTGATCATGTGGTCTCCATGATAAACCTATCATGGAGATCACATCCATCTGTTACCGCCCCGTCAGTGGGTGGGTGCCGCCCCGTCAGTCGCCGTCCATTACCAGTCTATTAGGGACGGTCAGTTATTTTAATTTCTTTCTGAGCTGTACAGAAAAAAAAAAAATGGCTCAGATTATTCAGTGCAGAGCAGGCATACGAATGTCTCTGCTCTGACCACTCTGAATCTGACACCGCTTCAGAGGAAGGAAATATTTTCAGATAGCGGGGACTCCGATTCCATCCCAAGACCCCATAGCCCTATGGTGGTAGAAGTCGCCACTCCTCTTGGAGTGTACATCTTCATTTTCATGTGCTCTGTAGAAAAAAAATCTGTCTTTAAATTGACACTTGTGTAAAAATGTAAAACTTTTTTTTCCGCCTGCTTTGCATTAATTTCTACAAAAATCGAGGGGGTCTAAATGCTCACTACACCCCTAGATAAATACCTTAGGGGGTCTAGTTTTCAAAATGGGGTCCATTATGTTTTTTTTTTTATTGTTTTGGCAGCTCAACGCCATTACAAGTATGCAATGGGGCCTGAACAATTTTCAAGCAAATTTTGTGTTCTGAAAACAACTGGGTGCTCCTTTATGTTTGGGCCCTGCCGTTTGTCAAGACCAGGGCTGGGACAAGGCCATTTGGTGCCCAGGGCGAAGATGGCAAACTGCGCCCCCCCCCCCCGTTTTTAAGAAAGAATCAATGTTGTTTCAAAACAAGAATATACTTAAAGCAATAGAACAAAGGACTGTGGGACTTTGAAAGTATTCATTTTAAAACACGTGTGTAAACACGAATATGAACTTTGCCCCACGATAGCTCTTTTGTAGAACCCCCATAAAAACTTACAGTTACTTGACTTGGCCCTTGGGGATCTCGGACGCCACTTCAACACTTGGCCGGGGGCTCGGCGGAGCTGATGTTGTGCTTTATCCTAATGAGAAAGATTTCATAATAAGGATTTGGAGAAGGGGCAGAGGAATAGCAGAGCAGGGAGAGGCTGGTGCTGCTACTAGGGGGTCATACCATGGGGGAGTAATAAAACCCACCATAATGCCCCCCCCAGTAGTAATAATTCTCCTTATAATATGCAAAACATACCCCTTTGTAATGCCCCCAGTTGAGCTAATGTTCCCATAATGTGCCAACATAAAATACCCCCCTTCTCAGTGCCCCCGTAGATGACCCCCATAGTGCTCCCCCCTTCCCCATAGTACCCACCATAATGTGTCCCAGTATAAAATGCCCCTATACAGAGCCCCCCATATAAAATATCTTCTTTTTAGCCTCAGTAGATGCCCCTAAATAATCTGCAGTAAGATGTGCCCCCATAGATGCCCCCATATCATGTGCCAGTAGCCAGAGCCCCCCCATATCATGTGCCAGTAGCCAGAGTGCCCCCATATCATGTGCCAGTAGCCAGAGTGCCCCCATATCATGTGCCAGTAGCCCCCCATATCATGTGCCAGTAGCCCCCCTTATTGCCAATAGCCCCCTTATGGGCCAGTAGCCCCCCTTATGTGCCAATAGCCCCCCTTATGTGCCAGTAGCCCCCTTATGGGCCAGTAGCCCCCCTTATCATGTGCCAGTAGCCCCCCATATCATGTGCCAGTAGCCCCCCTTATTGCCAATAGCCCCCTTATGTGCCAGTAGCCCCCTTATGGGCCAGTAGCCCCCCTTATCATGTGCCAGTAGCCCCCCTTATCATGTGCCAGTAGCCCCCCTTATCATGTGCCAGTAGCCCCCCTTATCATGTGTCAGTAGCCCCCCTTATCATGTGCCAGTAGCCCCCCTTATCATGTGCCAGCCCAGTAGTCCCCCCTTATCATGTGCCAGCCCAGTAGCCCCCCTTATGTGCCAGCCCAGCCCAGTAGTCCCCCCTTATCATGTGCCAGCCCAGTAGCCCCCCTTATGTGCCAGCCCAGCCCAGTAGTCCCCCCTTATCATGTGCCAGCCCAGTAGTCCCCCCTTATGTGCCAGCCCAGCCCAGTATTGTACCTATATAAATAAAAAAAATAATAAAAAAAACTTATACTTACCTCCAGCAATGTGATGCGATGCAGGCCGCCTCTTCCGTCTGTGTCCCTCGCTATACGGCAGTCAGGCGACGCGATGACGTCATCGCGCCGCCTGCACCGGCCTCTGATAGGCTGCCAGCACTAGGCCGGCAGCCTATCAGAGGAACAGGAGGGGACACACCTCTCCCTCCTCTGCCGCAGCGCAGGCATCTGTATTGCCGTCCTGAGGACGGCAATACAGATGACTATGGAGATGAGCGCTTCCGCAATGGAAGCGCTCATCTCCTGCTCTGCCCTGCCGCCGGCCGCCCCCACTTGTCACCAGGGCCGCGGCCTTGCGGCACTCAGGCTTGCCGGCCCACCGGGAAATTTCCCGGTATCCCGGCAGGCCAGTCCGGCCCTGCTGCGCCCCCCTCCTTGTAGCGCCCAGGGCACCCGCTCCTTCGGCCCCTGCCTTGTACCGGCCCTGGTCAAGACATAAGATTAGGGCCACAATGGGGGTATTTCTGAAGACAGGAGAAATGGGGTGATACATTTTGGGGTGTAAATCTTCATTTTCATGTGCTTTGTAAGAAAAACATGTCTTTAAATTAATACTTTTGTGTAAAAAAATGAAAATTTTATATTTTTTCACCTTAGCATTAATTTCTTTAAAAAACTAGTGTGTCAAAAAACTCATTACACCCACAGATAAATACGTTAAGGGGCCTAGTTTTTAAAATGGGTTAACTTTTGGGGGGTTCTATTATTCTGACACTTATAAGCCTCTGCAAACTTGGCTTGTTGCAGGAAAAAATATGTACTTCAAAAAAATTTAAATTTATGTTAAAATGTTAAGTCTCCTAAATAAATAAAAAAAAGTTTAAATTTTTTGTAAGTGCAGCCAAAATAAAGTAAAGATGTGGAAATAGATTTCTGATAAGAATATTGAATAGTATTTATGTATGTGAAATATTGCAGTTGAAAATAGGAAAATGTGCCAATCTTTACAAATTTTAATAAATTTTCACTTTTTTTTAATAAAGATACGCATATTTTATCGGTAGAATTTTACCACCAAAGTACAATATGTGACGAGAAAACAATTTTCAGAATTACTTTGATGTGCAAAACCGTTACAAAGTTATTCTAAGCTAAAATGACATGCCAGATTTCCAAAATTTGGTTTGGTCATTAAGGCCCAAACAGGCTTGGTCACTAAAGGGTTAAAGAAAAATCTAATCATACACTAGCAGCAGCTAAAGCCCTCATACCTATTCACTGGCTCAGTAAAGAGCCTCCATCATTCCAGGAATGGCTCTCAAAAATGAACCAAATATGCCTTTTTGAAAAGCTAACTAGCCTAGCTAACAGAACCAATGATAGATGTATTAAACTATGGGCACCATGGAAGCAGTTTCAGGCTCAAAGGCAACAGGAAAACTCCTAAAACACTATTTGTATGTACAAGAAGACACATTAACCCCATTCACGACTGCAATACGTTTATATACGTGATATTTGCACATGCCCCGTGCAGCTATCACGTCTATAAACGTCAAACCAGCTCTTTAATCAGCGCTTGGATTAAAGCTTCTGCCCCTGTCCTGCTGCTGTCACGGACAGCATACAGTGCAGTAATGCCGGCAAGGGACCAATCAGAGTGGCCCCTTGCCGACAATCGATCCGATTGGTTAGTCTGTGCAGACTAACCAATCGGATCGCGGCAGTAAAAAAAATGCCGGTTTCAGGCTCTGATCTGCACTCTGCAGATCAGAGCCTGAAATCAGGTAGTGTCTCTGTGGCCCAGATCTGTGCCCCCTTCCTGGGCCCCCCGATCTGTGCGCCTCCAACACCCCCCTGTCCGCGCCTGCCCCTGATGCAGTTCCCCCGCCCGATCCATATTCATGTAGTCCCTGATGCTTTCCGCCCCATGCATTCTCCCCACCCCTTCTGCCTCAGCCTCCCTCACCCTCAATGTTAGCGGCCGTACCCCTATCCTCCCCCCTCCCTTTTCAAGGGCTGCCCCCGGTCCCCCTGCTGTGTGTGATGGCGGCGGCTCCATTCCTGAGCCGCCATCAGCAGCGAGTGTCAGCTCTATGCTGACACTCTGGGGTTAATAGAGGGAGGGAGCTCCCTCTCTCAACCATCGACGCTGCAGTGCTGTCGATGGCAGCGCCCGATGGTTGTCATAGCAACCGGACGCTTTGCAAAGGCGTCCGGTTGCCATGGCAAAGGCGTCCGGTGCTGCAACCTACAGGGCATCTAATAGTATTATACTTTGCAATGCAAGAGCATTGCAAAGTATAGTACAGCCATCAGCCCCACTGGATCTTCATGATCCAAGAGGGACTTGATAAAAAAAAGTAAAAAAAAATAAAAAAAAAGTGTAAATTAAAAAAAAATTGCCTTTTCCTCAAAAAAAAAAAAAAATGAAAAAATAAAATAAAATACACATATTAGGTGGCACCGCGTCCGTAAGGACCGTCTCTATAAATAGTTCACATGATAGACCCCGTCCGATAAACACCATTAAAAAAAAAGCCAAAAAAGCTATTTTTGTCACCTTACATCACAAAAAGTGCAACAGCAAGCGATCAAAAAGGCTTATGACCCCCAAAATAGTACCAGTCACCTCATCCCGCAAAAAATTAAACCCTATTTATGACAATCACCCAAAAAATATAAAAGCTATGGTTCTCAGACTATGGAGACACTAAAACATCATTTTTTTGGTCTAAGTAATGCTATTATTGTGTAAAACTTAAATAAATAAGAAAAAGTATACATATTAGGTATTGCCACGTCCGTAACGATCTTCTCTATAAAACTATCACATGACCTAACTCCTCAGATGAACGCTGTAAAAATAAATAAATGAAAACTGTTCCAAAACAGCCAATTTTTTGGTCACCTTGCCCCATAAAGTAATAATGAATGATCAAAAAATCCTATATACCCAAAAATGGTACCAATTAAAACCTCAACACTTTCTGCAAAAAACGAGCCACTGTACAAGACGATCAGCAGAAAAATAAAAAACATATGGCGTTCAGAAAACCAATCCAGCAAAATCTGCCTTCCAAAAACCGTATGACATTCCTTTCATTTTGCGCCCTGCCGTGTGCACGTACAGCAGTTTACAACCACATGTGGGGTGTTTCTGTAAACCGCGGAATAAGGGTAATAAATATTGAGCTTTGTTTGGCTGTTAACCCTCAATGTGTTAAAGAAAAAAATGTAATAAAATGGAAAATCTGCCAAAAAAGTAAAATTTTGAAATTTCATCTCCATTTTCCTTTAATTCTTGTGGAACACCTAAAGGGTTAACAAAGCTTATAAAATCAGTTTTGAGTAACTTGAGGGGTGTAGTTTCTACAATGGGGTCATTTATGGGGGTATCCACTATGTAGGCCCCACAAAGTGACTTCAGACCTGAACTGGTCCTTAAAAAGTGGGTTTTGGAAATTCTTAAAAATTACAAAATGGCACAGATTGTAAGTGTGCATTATCTTAATAATGAAAAATAAGGAATAAAAAAAATAATACCAGGGAAAAAAAATAAAGAATCAGCAGGAGACCACAGCACCTGCCAGTAATGATGAGGCAGATCGCCGGAAGGACGAGGACTTCATAACCTCTCAGGCAAGTTCTTCAATTCCCTCTTCCTCCCTGCTGCCATCTTCCCTTGCCCCACTGTCCTCCTCTACCGCCTCCCACACCGCAGGCTCCACGTTGTGGGCTGGAGCGCAAGCCTTCGAGCCACAATCCCTTGCTAATTTGCCCCCCTCATTCTTATACCCCAGCGTTCTACACTCCCTTTATAAAACGTCCGGATGCCGGACCCCAAGAGCTAATATGCGAGACAGCAACAAGACCTGTCCCTGGCCTTAAATAAATATGGGCAGCATCCTAGGGACCCTCTGTCCCCACCTGATTAACCTAATCCCTCTCTGATGGCATCTCCTCATTGGTCGACTGGATCCTCAAGGGTCAGTTCCCAGGTTATGGCACCAGGTCGCTGTCCTCATATACAATTGTCAGGCCTCAAAACCCTGGAGACTCCCCACATTAACACTCATTCTCAAATCCATACAAACCACTTGCCGGCACAGCAAAGGTCAGCTTCCACACCTGATGGAGACTCCAGACCATCGACTATAGCAGATTTACGTGCTCTTCTTTGCTCCTTACCCTCTAAAGAGGACTTTTCTAACTTTGCGGCTAATATTTTACAAGAATGCAAACAGAAATTTGCTCAGTTCTGCACAGATCTATCTACTCTCACCGAACGAGTGGACTCCATGGCTCAAGACCATACAACAGTGTCTGCTGAAGTGAAAGCTCTTCAGGATGTCACCAAGGCCCAAGGGACGCAAATTTACGCTCTTCAACACCCCCTAGATGACTTGTAGAACCGTGGAAGACGCAACATTCTTCGCATTAGAGGTCACCCAGAATCTGTTTCTACAGCTGACCTTCTTCCCACCCTCTTATCAATATTCTATAACCTACTGGTGCGCCCCAGGGCCACTCCCATTGAAATTGACAGGGCACACGTGGCACTCCGACCACCAGCACCCGAGGGCTCCAGGCCCAGAGATGTTATCTGTAGGATCCTCTTCAAAGCCAGACAACAGCAGTCTCTGTCATTTGAAGGATCTCCCATCATGATCCTACAAGACCTCTCCCGCTACACGCTTGCCCAACGAGCAGCATTGAACCCTCTCCTTGCTCTACTGCGGAACCGAGGTATACCTTATTGCTGAGGCTTTCAGTTTGCTTTGATAGCGGGTCATAAAGGTCAATCAGCTTCTCTCCGCTGCAGCAAAGACCTCCCTGGATTCCTCCACAGCCTCCACCTACCATTTATGGACATTGACCCGTGGCCCACCTTCATTTCGTCTAACTCTACTCCTCAGCAAAGACTCTCGAATTCACAAGCTTCTGCAAGAAGCACCCGGGGATCTCCGTCCCGATCCCTTAGAAGACGCCGATAACGATCCAATGGTCCATTGTGGAATTCCCAGGCATCTGCCCTGACCTGAGGACACTTTGGAGATGTTATGCACTTTAAGTTGTTTCTTTCCCAATTATCTGATGCCTAGCAGGTTTTTCTTTTCAGTCTTAAGTAGCAGGTCACGCTGTTCCATAATAGTCTACAGTAGTTAGATTTTTCTTTAGGGGTGACAGGTGGACTCCTTTTCCTGACTGTCACTTTCTCCACATAGCCTGGGAACTCTCTTGGGAGGATTTCTGTCCTGAGTGACTGTCCCTTAGGACCAAGTGGTCTCTTCATTCAGTTTTTTATTTAGCTTTTTCTCCCCCCCCCCCCCTTTTCTCTCCCCCTCCTCTCTTCATCTTCTCTCGTCGCTGCTCTCTTTCTTACATTCTGCAGGTCAGTGTGCGACTCCCGAGATGACATTGCTCAATATTGCGTCATTCAATGCGAAGGGCGTTAACTCACCTCAGAAACTACATCAAGTTCTTCATCACTTTCATCGACGAAAGGTACATATTGCTTGCTTTCAAAAAACGCACTTTAAAGGAAGGGTCTGCTCCTGACGTCCTGCATAGTCACTACACAACCTGGCATGTCGCTAATAATAAATACAACAAGTCTAAGGGAGTTGCCATAGCAATTCACAAATCCTTGACTTACCAATTGCTGGACTGTGTGGTCGATCCAGACGCCAGGTATCTGATCCTCTCCATAGGTATTTGAGGCCGGGAGTTCACTTTCTTCAATGTCTATGCCCCTAATCAAAATCACGTTACCTTCTTAGTTGACTTGGTTGACAAGGTCCTCCCTAAGCTGAGAAGCACAGTTATCTTATGTGGAGACTTGAATCCTACTCTCGACCCTACTCTAGACAACTCCTCGGGACGTGCTACCATTTCTTACCAGGCAATAAAGTTAAGAAAGCCTTCCTACAATTACAACTTAGTGATCCCTGGCGTATACAACACCCTGCAGACAGGGACTACACTTTTTACTCCTCGCCGCACTCTTCCTATAGTCCTATCAATTACATTCTGATCCAACATCAAGCTCTCACTTGGTTGGAATCTACTCATATAGGCTCCATTCTGTGGTCAGATCACGCCCCAGTCTTTTGTTCGCTACAACTTCCCTTTCTGTGTAAAACTGAGTGGTCATGGAAGTAGAACTGTTGCGATACCAAATTTCTGATTCGATGTCGATACCATAAAAAAGTATTGAGATACTCGATACCATGCGAAAAAAAATAAACCACCAAAAAAAGCCACGTGCATTCCGCATTTTAAAAAATGGTGAATAGCGCAGTTTTTATTTTTCTGTTCCAGCGTTCACCGCATAGATTTTTTTTATATTTTAATAGTTTGAACTTTTCGGACGTGGCGATAGGTTTATTTATTGTTTCTATATTTTATATGTAAAATTGGGAAAGGGGGTGATTTATACTTAATTTATTTTTTTTACTTTTTATTTAATAACAATTTTCCCCTTAGGGGCTAGAACCTGGGATCTTTTCATCCCTTGTCCTATTCACCCTGATAGAGCTCTATTAAAGTGAATAGGACCTGTTACACACTCTGCTGCGCTGTGCACACAGCAGCAAGGATGTTACCATGGCAGCCAGGGCTTCAGTAGCGTCCTGGCTGCCATGGTAACCGATCGGAGCCCCAGGATTACACTGCTGGGGCACCGATCAGAAGCTGCCACTGCACCACCAATGAGAAGGGGAGGGGACTCTGTGGCCACTGCCACCAATGAGAAGGGAGGGGACCATGTGGCCACTGCCACCAATGATTTTAATACTAGGGGTTGAGGGGGAACGGGCGCACTGCGTCACCAATGATAATTAACCTTTAATACAGGAGGCGGGTACTGGCAGCAGATCAGCGGCAGTTAACCCCTAGGTGCCGCACTTCAGGGGTTAACTGACGCTGATCACAGCTCCCTGTCAGACAGGGTGCCGGCTATGCGATTCTGCTGCCGGCACCCGCCTCCTGTATTAAAAGTTAAAGACCACCTTTCATGGGTTCGGACTTTAAGTTAGCAGGCTACATAGAGCGGAGCCCAGGGATCTCCCTGCACTTACTATTATTCCTGGGCACCGCTCAGTTCGCCCGCTCTGGCACTAATTACTACTATCGGAGCAATGGGCAGGAGACATCAGCTTCTCTCCAGGGCGTTCCTTTACCATGGCTGTGACGTTCTGCGCTGCAATTAGACAGCGCTACAGCCAGGAAGAAAGAACACCCAGGAGACAAGCTGATGTCTCCTGCCCATTACTCCGATAGTAGTAATTAGCGCCAGAGCGGGCGAATTAGCATACAGAGCAGGAGACTGGAACTGGGCCACAGCGGGCGAACAAAGCATCGCCCAGGAATAATCGTAAGTGCAGGGAGATCCCTGTGCGCCGCTCTATGTAGCCTGCTAACTTAAAGTCCGTACCCATGAAAAGTCCTGCTATCATTGGTGGCGCAGTGCGCCCGCCCCTCTCTCTTTATTGGCAGCACAGCACAGGGGGGAGGGAGAGACTGCTTCCTTCTCCCCTGTGCTGCTGATACAGATATACTAGACTGCACAGGAGAGCAGCCCATCATCGAAAAAAATGGAAATCCCGGTAACTTATTGATAGCCGGACAAAAGTATCACTTGGGTATCGAAATTTTGATACCCGCAACAACCCTACATGGAAGCTTAATAAGTCTCTCCTTCTTGATTCAGTCTGTCGCCGAGGTTTCTCAGACAATCACAGATTTTCTGTCTGACTACCTGACAGACGCCACCCCTTTGCCTATGCAATGGGCGGCTATTAAATACATGATACAGGGCATTCTGGTCACACATGGGATCCGCATCAAGGGGGGAGAAGGCTCAATCTTTCTATTGCCCTACAAAAAGTCGCCTCCTTGGAGCGGTTTTACGAGATCTTCTATGAATCTGGCAACAAAAGTGGGCACTTGTTGGCCAGAGCCCTTAGGGGTCAAATGTTATCTTCTCACATCCCGGTCATTAAGACTCTGCAGGGTCTACTGGTACATACTACTCCAGATATTGCATCCACTTTCCACTCTTTATTCTGCTCTGTATGACTTGCCAACCTCATCTGAGTCGGGGGACTTGCCTCAATCTTCTGCCGCTCAGCTGACGGCGGAGCAATCGGCCAAGCCTCGAAACTCCCTTCACTGTTGGTGAGCTTCAGGACGTATTTAAATCTCTTCCTGGGGCTAATAGTCCGGGCCCGGATGGGTTTACTGCAAGGTTCTACAAAGTGTTTTTAGAAAAAGTAACCCCTTTTCTCCTCCGGGTCTTCAACACTGTGTCGTCTGGGCTTCCCTTTCCGGCACATTCCACTGCAGCTCACATAGCGGTCATTCCCAAACTTGATAAGGACCCCCAGGTGTGTGCGAGTTATCACCCAATTTCTCTTTTAAACGTGGATCTTAAAATATATGCTAAACTCTTGGCAAATCATCTGAAGGCGTTTTTGCCATCTTTGGCTCACTCAGACCAGGTGGGGTTTGTGCCGGGAAGGGAGGCCAGGGAAAACACCCTCAAGACACTGGACATTATTCATTATGCTAAGACTTGCAACATACCCCACATGGTCTTATCTCTTGATGCAGAGAAGACTTTTGATCGCATCTCATGGCCCTCCTTACGCTCTACCCTGCCACATATTGGTTTAGGCCCCTGGTTCATGTCTAAGATACTCAACTTATACCAAGCTCCTTCAGCGAGAATAAAAATGTATGGGACCCTCTCTTCCCCCTTTTCCATCCATAACGGCACCCGCCAAGGTTGCCCATTGTCTCCCCTATTATATGTTCTGGTTATAGAACATCTAATGTCTGCAATACGTAATAACCCCGATATCCAGGGCATTCATATAGGTAATCAGGAGTATAAATGTGCGGCCTTTGCGGATTACCTATTGTTATATATTACCAACCCCCGTGTCTCCCTTCCCTGTCAACAGTCGGAGTTGTCTCGATTTGGGGCGTGGTCTAATTTTAAGATCAACATGTCCAAATCCCATGCCCTGAATGTCTCTAAAGGACAGGACTTGGTTGCTTCACTTAAGGCCTTCTTTCCTTTCTACTGGCCCACAAAAGCCATTACTTATCTAGGGATTAATATAGGTCCTACTTTATCGCATCTGTTTAAGGATAATTTTGCCCCACTCCTGGTTCGATTCCCAAAAGATCTGGAGTCCTGGCACCAGAATTTTTTTTCCTGGTTCGGACGGATTAGCATTTTAAAAATGAATGTTCTGCCCAGACTTCTTTATCTCCTGCAGACCATCCTCATCCGGATCGCCCTCTCCCCAGATTCTTAAATGTTTCTTAAAGTTTGTATGGTCCCCTGGTAGACCACGAAAACGCTGGGAAAGTTTGACTCGCGCTAAGGCTGTGGGTGGAGTTGGTCTCCCGGACTGCAGACTATACTACCACTCTACAGCATACTCCCAGCTTTTGGACATGTTTTGGCTTTCTTCTCAGAGAGTGTGGGTTAATATAGCAAGGGACTTATCGCCCTTTGTGTTGACTTCGGAGTGTTAGGAAGACTGTGCGGACTGCTCTTTCACTTCCAATCATACATTTGCCATTCTTTGGGGTATCAGCCCGTAACTCTCTCTTAGACCCGCAGGGCCCATTCACTCCCATTACTGATCACCCACCTTTTCACCTAGGATCATCCCCTAACCCTTTTCTCACAGGCACCAAAAGCTCTCCTCTTCGCTTTTGTCAGGTTCTCTCGGGGGGGGGCATCTCTGAAACCTTTGGCCTCTATATCGGATACTTCACCCCCCCCCCACACCAAAGCACACCTTAAAATATCTTCAACTTCAACACTTTTTCACCTCAATACGCGCTTTGCATAATTTTACAAGGAACTTGACAGCCTTTGAACAAGCCTGTCTGCGCCCTTCGGCTGTGTTCCGATACATATCCTTTATATATAAACTACTTCTACAGCAAAGATCCTCCTAGCCCCCACCGTTCTGTGCAGCATGGGAACAGGATTTAAGCATTCAATTGTCCTCTTCCCAATGGCTCAGGCTACTTTCACACCTGCATTCAGTGTGGATCCGTCTTGTATCTGCAAAGACGGATCTGCCCCGATAACGCAAACACTTGTATCCGTTCAGAACGGACACATTTGCATTATTCTTTAAAAAAAAAGTCTAAGTCAAAACGGATCCATCTTGACTTACATTGAAAGTCAATGGGGGACGGGCCAGTTTTCAATTGCACCATATTGTGTCAATGAAAATGGATTCATCCCCATTGACTTACATTGTAAGTCAAGAAGGATCCGTTTGGCTCTGCATCATCAGGCGGACACCAAAATGCTGCAAGCAGCGTCTTGGTGTCCACCTCAAAAGCGGAACGGAGACCAAACGCAGCCAAACTGATGCATTCTGAACGGATCCTTATCCATTCAGAATACATTGGGGCTGAACTGATCCGTTTTGGGCCACTTGTGAGAGCCCTGAAACGGACCTCACAAGCGGACCCAGAAACGGCAGTGTGAAAGTAGCCTCAGATGTTATATTTTTTCACACAAAGCACTACTAGCCACAAAAGCGCAAGAGACTTGCTATAAGATCCTGGCCCGGTGGTACAGGGTACCAACACTGCTACATAAATGGTATCAATCTACATAAATGGTATCCCTCGGTCACAGACAGATGTTGGAGATGTGGGACTGGAGGGCACGCTACTTCACATTTGGTGGCACTGTTCGGCCCTACGCGCGTTCTGTGATACGGTTCATAAGGCTATTTTCAAAATAACAGGATTCCCAAAGCCAAACACGCCAGAAATCTCTCTCCTATATGTTCTCGACCTCACCATCCCAGCATATAAAAATTCACTGCTCAAATTTCGCATCCAAGCAACGAAGGCAGTGATTTTGAGCATGGGTGTAGGAAGCGGGGGGGATGGGGGGGGACAGATCCCCCCCAGGAAATAATGTGGGGGGGACAGGTATGGTCAAATCCCCCCCAGCGGCAGCGGGGCAATGTGTGCGGCGGGGCAGGCACTGAGATGAGTGCTTCCATTGTGGAAGCGAAGCGCTCATCTCCATAGTGATTTGTTTGTATCGCCGTCCTCAGGACAGCGATACAAACAGAAGGCTGCGGAGGAGCAGGGCAGGGAGGTGTGTCCCTTTCCTGTTCCTCTGATAGGCTGCCGGCACTACTAGGCCGGCAGCCTATCAGAGGCCGGCGTAAGCGGCGTGATGACGACATCGCGCCGCCTGAGCCGTACAGCGCTGGAGTCGGGACACAGGAAGAGGCCTGCATCGCATCGCTCCAAAGAGGTAAGTATAAGTGTTAATTAAAAAAAATATATATATATAATACTTTGTTTTACTGGCACATAATTGGGCGGGGGGCTATTACTGGCACTTGATTGGGGGGGCTATTACTGGCACTTGATTTGGGGGCTATTACTGGCACTTGATTGGGGGGGCTATTACTGGCACATGATTGGGGGGGCTATTACTGGCACATGATTGGGGGGGCTATTATTGGCACTTGATTGGGGGGGCTATTACTGGCACATGATTGGGGGGGCTGTTATTACTGGCACATGATTGGGGGGCTGTTATTACTGGCACATGATTGGGGGGCTGTTATTACTGGCACATGATTGGGGGGGCTGTTATTACTGGCACATGATGGGGGGCTGTTATCACTGGCACATGATTGGAGGGCTGTTATTACTGGCACATGATTGGGGGGCTGTTATTACTGGCACATGATTGGGGGGCTGTTATTACTGGCACATGATTGGGGGGGCTGTTATTACTGGCACATGATTGGGGGGCTGTTATTACTGGCACATGATTGGGGGGGGGCTGTTATTACTGGCACATGATTGGGGGGGGCTGTTATTACTGGCACATGATTGGGGGGGCTGTTATTACTGGCATATGATTGGGGGGCTGTCATTACTGGCTGATGAGAGGCACTGGGGGGCTGATGAGAGGCACTGGGGCTCTTATCTGAGGTCTGATTGGGGGTCAGTCATATTGGGGTCTGAGCTGAGGTGTGATCTGAGGTCTTATTAACATTGGGGATCTTATTGGGGCTGTTAGCTGAGGTCTGATTAACATTGGGGGTCTGATTGGTGGTCTGACCTGAGGTGTAATGAAAAATATTTTTTTCTTATTGTGCCCACTTCCAGCCCGGAGCCCAGCTGCCCAGAGCACTGATCCGGAGCAGCTTGGAGAAAAAGGCCTCACAGTCTCCCACACTCCTTCTGCCCGGCCAAGCCAGCCAGCACCAGTCTTCAGAACTGTAAGTGTGTGTGTGTGGGAAGGGGGGGGGGGGGGGGGAGTTCACACACACACACACACACTTAAAATTTAACGATATAAACAACTCGCAGTTTACTGAATAAGAATATACCCGGCGAGCAAAAATGCTGTCCCCCCCAGATTTTTTGGGGTTCCTACACCTATGATTTTGAGGCACTGGAATGGTTTGAGGGAGTAATGTTAAGTCAAAGAATAGAGGAACTGATAGCCCATTCCCCACAGAAATATGCACGATTCTTGAAAATATGGGGCCCCTGGGAAGTCTTCTGCACCTCAGAGACATACAGTACACTCTAATCGGATTCTGTGAACTGATCTTTCTTCCTCTATATATCTTTTTCTATAAATCTTTGACGTCTCTTTCTCTCCTGTTTTTTCTGCTACCCACGACTGTTCGCTCAGCCCCTTTATAATTTATTTTTATTTTTCTGGTGTTCTTGTTTGTACTTTCTTGTTTAAAAATGGATTTGGCCCATATCCATTAGGAGGAAAATAAGAAAAAAACAATTTTTGAACCAAAAAGGTGTGCTTTTGGTGGGTTTTGAACTAATGGTGGTCTGTGGATGACACCATTATGGAGGCGGGGGGGCGGTCATCTGTGGCCATGGCGCCGTTATGGGGGGGCGGGGCATCAGTGGCCATGGCGCCGTTATGGGGGGGCGGGGCATCTGTGGCCATGGCGCCGTTATGGGGGGGCGGGGCATCTGTGGCCATGGCGGCGTTATGGGGGGGGCGGGGCATCTGTGACCATGGCGCCGTTATGGGTGGCGGGGCATCTGTGGCCATGGCGCCGTTATGGGGGGGCGGGGCATATGTGGCCATGGCGCCGTTATGGGGGGCGGGGCATCTGTGGCCATGGCGCCGTTATGGGGGGGCGGGGCATCTGTGGCCATGGCGCCGTTATGGGGGGCGGGGCATCTGTGGCCATGGCACCGTTATGGGGGGGGGCGGGGCATCTGTGGCCATGGCACCGTTATGGGGGGGCGGGGCATCTGTAGCCATGGCACCGTTATGGGGGGGGGATCATCTGTGGCCATGGCACCGTTATGGGGGGGCGGGGCATCTGTGGCCATGGCACCGTTATGGGGGGGCGGGGCATCTGTGGCCATGGCACCGTTATGGGGGGGCGGGGCATCTGTGGCCATGGCACCGTTATGGGGGGGCGGGGCATCTGTGGCCATTGCACCGTTATGGGGGGGGGCGGGGCATCTGTGGCCATGGCACCGTTATGGGGGGGCGGGGCATCTGTGGCCATGGCACCGTTATGGGGGGGCGGGGCATCTGTGGCCATGGCACCGTTATGGGGGGGCGGGGCATCTGTGGCTATGGCACCGTTATGGGGGGGCAGGGCATCTGTGGCTATGGCACCGTTATGGGGGCGGGGCATCTGTGGCTATGGCACCGTTATGGGGGCATCTGTGGATATGGCACCGTTATGTGAACTGTAGGCAATCGATATGTAAACTGTAGGCAAGCCATATGTAAACTGAAAGGTAGCGCAATCCACATAGTACTCACTATGAAACTCCCGTACTAGCAGGAACTGCAGGCTGGCCGGTCACTCACTTTCTCACGCGCCTGCTTCATTAATAAAATGGGAGGAGCATGCGCGTGAGGGAGTGAGTGACTGGCCCGCCTGCCTGCTAGTATGGGCGTTTCATAGTGAGTACTATGTGGATTGCGCTACCTTACAGTTTACATATGGATTGCCTACAGTTTACATATGGATTGCCTACAATTTACATATGGATTGCCTACAGTTTACATATAAATACTGGTGTGTGCAGGGTATTAGAGTACAGTGACTATCGGGCCCTGCCACAAGTTGCCGGCCTCCAGCCCCTCCTCCTTATCTGCTGATAGCTGAGTAAAAATGTCAGCATTCGTCCCATAAGACGCAGGGGCATTTTCCCCCCACTTTTGGGGGGAAAAAGCGCGTCTTATGGGGGAAAAATATGGTATATGCCATCATTTCGCAACATAATCCTTTCTCTTTCGAACTTTAATGTCATTTTATAACTACTTCGATTTATACTTTCAGTTACATATGTGATTTCAACATATTTTTTCATCATAGCATGCCATCTGCTCAAAAATTCTAATAAACACTTTAATAAAAAAAAAAATATTTAAATACTAAAAATAATGCCCCATGTATCACCAAAAAGGAACAAAAATGACATAACTGGCCAGATTTATTTTGTTACGGCTTTCAAAGCTGCATATTCTAAAAATAAAAATACTGAAAATTTGTCTGCTCAGGAAGTGCAGGTAAATGGATCAAGGCTGAACTGGTTAAATGAAGGCAATGTTGTGCATTTTATGTAATTTGGATAAATGCAAATAAAGTACATAAAGGGTCAAAAATCAGTAATGCATATTCTTAAGTACTAGTAGATTCTTGAACTGGTTGTTCATTTTTTGTATTGGCAGTGAGGATAGGAACATCCAAGCCGCAGTGGAATATATACCTACCCAAGCAGGAAGCAAGATTGTGACGTTCACTGGAATTCAAAATTGAGTTTGGGTAATTAATACATTTACCATTTATCATATATTAAAAGTCTATATACCTACAATTACAAGTAAGTAAGTCCCAGCAGTTTATGAATCCATTCTCGGTTGAAGCTAGAAGATATGTGGAAGACCTCATCCTTCCAAAACATAAGCTCCTAGAAAAGAAAGGTCAAAAACAGTATTAAATCACTCAAAAAAGTTGGTCATATTTCTTGACAATTGGCTACAGGTACTCCTGGATGCTAAAAACTGTTTTCCACATTCTTAGAGTATATAAGAGTTTCTTCTCGCCCTCATCCTCCAAGCGACCATCCTAGATCCCTTTCGGCTGCACTTCCGCGATAGAGTTGCCACACTACAGAGCAATTCAGATGTCAATCAATCACTCTGTTTACAGACATCCGGAGCAAAGAAAGAGAAAAGGATATGCAATGCTGTATACTGCTAAATACATGCTAGTAGTAAATGCTATGAGATTTTTTTCCTCAAGTGAAGATGCCTACATGTGAGTAATACTCCCCGGGTCAATCTGGAAGACAACGTTCAAGTCTAAACTCTATCATCTTATAAAAAAAACTAAGACTTAAACTTAATATTCCCATTTGTACCGGTCTTACTTCTAGTAATTCTGAGGTTCCAAAACTTCTGCATTAAAGGGAAGCTATCACAATGAAAATGTGATTTAACCTACAGGCAGCATGTTATAGAGCAGGAGGAGCCGAGCAGATTTACCAGTATGTATAGTTTTCTGGGAAAAGATTCAATATAATATGTAATTCATTCATTTAAATTCCTGCTCATTCAAGTTTTGAAGTCCAGGAAGTCAATGAGGCGGTCCCATCAGTGACTGACTGACTGTAAAATACAGAAATAGCACAGTGAAGGTTGTCAATCACTGATAGGAACGCCTCTGAGTTCAAAGCCCAGAAATCTGGCTTATAGATTAAGGCAGCAGGAAATATATAATAGGATTGAGAAAAAATGGAGCAACAATTTTTGACCCAATGTAAATCACAGGGACTTTTGCAGATTTGTTTAGTGAGTTATATAATTGTAAAGAGACTATGGTACACCAACCATGTGCTATGCAGATCGATAATTATTTAGAATCCCTTAAATCTACCTACTTTAGATAATGGCCAGAGAATGCGGCTTAATTCTACAATAGAAACGTTGGAAGGTCTCTCTGCAATTAAAAAACTATGCACCGGAAAGCTTCAGGGCCCGATGATTTCCTAGTAGAACTTTATCAACAGTATGCTGATATATTAGCTCCTAAACTACCTTTACGATTCAACAGATTTACAAATGATATGGTTTCAGTAAAGAAAATGTTAGCGACTAAGATAAATGTTATAATATATATATATCCGTTACCTACCTCTAGCTATATCTCTGATAAATACCAATATGAATATTCATGCTCTAATTCTCGCTGATGGGCTTAGGTCAGCTATGGGAGACCAGTTTTTTTTCCAGATCAGATTGGTTTTACGCCAAACAAATTTGTGATGCTAACCGCAGGATTATCAATTTACTTCAGGTTGCAAGGCCGTCGGGTTCCCCCATTGCATTTCTGTCTGTGGATGCCGAAAAGGCCTTTGACTGGGTGCACTGGTAGTTCTTGATGACCACATTAAAGGGGTTGTCCGGGTTGCCTACTATGTGTAGGGAAGAAACTAAAGCCTTCCCAGTAATCAAAATTTTCAATATCTTCAGATACAGTCCCGCATAAATAAGCATAAACTACTGTACGTCGCTGGTGTGACTTAAGGAACAGCACCTTACATGTACGGCGGGCTGATCGGGCGACAGGGGTCCGGCAATTCCCGATAGCCGGACCCCTGCTCTATGCGCCGGTACCAGTGAAAACAGATGCCGGCGCATTAACCCTTGATGTGCCGCTGTCAGCACTGTCCCCTGGATCTCACAGGCAAGCAGGCTGAAGTGTATTACAGTCTGTTATACACTTAAAGTCAATGCATTACAATAATGAAGTATTGTGATGCATTGTAAAGGGGATCAGACCCCCAAAAGTTGAAGTCCCGGAGCGGGACAAAAAATAAAGTCACCATTTTTGTCACCTTACATCACAAATAGTGTAATAGCAAGTGATAAAAAAAGTCATATGCACCCCAAAATAGTTCCAAACAGTCACCTCATCCCGCAAAAATGATACCCTACCTAAGACAATCGACCCCAAAAAAAAAGAAAAAAGCTATGGCTCTCAGAATAAGGAGACACTAAAACATGATTTTTTTTTTTTTGTTAAAAAAAAGGATTGTCTAAAACTTAAATAAAAATAAAGTATACATATTATGTATTTCCACATCCGTAACAACCTGCTCTATAAAACTATCACATGACCTAACCCCTCAGGTAAACACAGTAAAAAAAATAATAATAAGACTGTCAAAAAAGGCATTTGTCACCTTACATCACAAAAGTGCAAGCGATCAAAAAAAAAAGTCATACGCACCCAAAAATCATACCAATTACTAATCTCATCCTGCAAAAAATGAGACCCTACCTAAAAAAATTGCCCAAAAAAAAAAAGGCTCTCAGAATATGGAGAACCTAAAACATGATTTTTGCTTAAAAAATGCTGTTATTGTGTAAAACTTAAATAAATAAAAAAGGTATTGTCGCGTCCGTAAGAACCTGCTGTATAAAAATATCACATGACCTAACCCCTCAGGTGAACACCGTAAAAAAAATGACATAAAAAGTGGCAAAAGTCATTTTTTTGTCACCTTACATCAAATAAAGTAATACCAAGCGATCAAAAAGTAATATGCATACCCGGAATATAGAGACATTAAAAAAAAATCATTAAAAAAAATGCTTTGTTATGTAAAACTGAAACAACCAACCAAAAAAAGGTAGTCATATTTGGTATTGTCGCGTTCGTAACAAACTGCTCTAAAAAAATACCCCATGATCTAACCTGTCAGATGAACATCTGCCACCTTATCCAGTAGTTTCCCAAATGGGGTCACTTTTTTGGAGTTTCTACTCTAAGGATGCATCAGGGGGTCTTCAAATGTGACATGGCAAATTCAAAATATCCCAGTGAAATGTGCATTCCAAAAACCATATAGCGTTCTTTCCTTCTGTGCCCTGCCGTGTGCCTGTACAGCAGTTTACGACCACATATGGGGTGTTTCTGTAAACTACAGGATCAGGGCCAGAAATATTGAGTTTTGTTTGGATGTTAACACTGGATGTGCTAAAGAAAAAAAAAAATTAAAATGGAAAATCTGCCAAAAAAGTGAAGTTCTGAAATTTCATCTACATTTTCCTTTAATTCTTGTGGAACACCTAAAGGGTTAAAGTTTGTAAAATCAGTTTTGAATACCTTGAAGAGTGTGGTTTCTAAAATGGGGCAATTTATGGGTGGTTTATATGATGTAAGCCTCACAAAGTGACTTCAGACCTGAACTGGTCCTTAAAAAGTGGTTTTTGGAAATGTTCTGAAAAATTTCAAGATTTGCTTCTAAACTTCTAAACCTTCTAAGGTCCCAAAAAAAGAAAATGTAATTTACAAAATGATCCAAACATGAAGTAGACATATGGGAAATGTAAAGTAATAACTATTTCAGGAGGTATTAATATCTGTTTTAAAAGCAGAGAAATAGAAATTTAGAAAACTGATTTTTTTTGGTAAATTTGGTATTTTTTTATAAATAAAAATGAAATATTTTGACTCAAATTTACCACTGTCATAAAGTACTATATGTGACGAGAATGGCTTGGATAAGTAAAAGTTTTAAAATTATCACCACATAAAGTCACATGTCAGAATCGCAAAAAATGGCCTGGTCCTTAAGGTGAAAAATGGCGGGGTCCTTAAGGGGTTAAATATACCTTCTCTGGTATATAATTGATTATTGCATTTAAATATACATTCTCGACTTCTGGATTACCTGGCTCTCTGATACATATATGGTGGTGATGCCCAAAGTTGACCTGGTACTGGGTTGACATCTTTGATCTAATATAGAGTTTGTGTCAGACTAGCATTCCACCCACACCTAAGCTTGCCCAGCTTGATTTGGGTCTGAAGGATCTCCCTGTGAGATGTAGGTGGGCAGCTAGGATTTTAATAGTAAATAGTTGGAAAAGTTATAACATTTCAACAAAGGAGGAGTGGGGTTAATATGTAAGGTTAATAGTAATTACTATGGATAAAAACAATACTTTTCCTGTAAAGAATTTACAATATACAGTAAATGGAAGATCTGGCTGGAGAACAAGCCATGTGAAACATTTATAGTATAATGAACGAATCCCCATAAAATTATTTTCGTGTTTCTTTTCTTTCTACATTTTTATGTGCGTCTTCTATTCTATAGTGGGGGCCATTCCCTTCACTTTATTTACATTATGCGATTATACTGATTCTGACTATTTGTAGAGATAAGCGAATTTCATGTTTTGAAATTCGTTCACACTTCGTTTGGTGGTAAAATGTGAATTGCGTTATGGATTCAGTTACCACGGACAATAACGCAATTCTATGATGGAATGCATAACGGAATGCCATTAGAGTCATTCTGTTATTATAGAAGACTATGGGCTGCAAAACGGATCCATGCCGTGCAGGGGAGTCCTCCCCTGCATAACGGAAACGGGACGGATACATTTTGAAGCCCATAGACTTATATTATGACAGAATGAATAACGGAATGCCTCTAAAGGCATTCCGTTATAGAATTGTGTTATGTTTGGTGGTAACGGAATCCATAACGCAATTCACATTTTACCACCAAACGAAGTGTGAACGAATTTCATAAGTGGAAATTTGCTCATCTCTAATTGTATTGCTTTATGGGAAGTAGTATGTATTGTTTTTGAAAGTAGCCTCTAGGTGTAATGGCAACGCCCTCATTGTTCCTAGAGGCTCATTTGTTTTTGTTTTTTTGTTTTTTTGTTTTTTTTTTGAGTTTGAAATTTTTTTTTTATTCTGAATCATGAGCAGAAAATACAAAAGATACATCCACCCCACACTGGGGCACATATTAAACAAATCATGCATCTGAGAATGTAAGCATATTTAAGTGCCAGCAATTTATTAAAGGAGGGAGGATAAAGGAAACAAAAAAGGAGGGGGTTGACAGGAGGGGGAAAAGGGGTTATTCCTACATCTCTAATACCACTTTTAATTAGCTCTATCTTCTATTAAGATGAGAAACCTCTATATTTTTTCCAGGGGAACCATATAGCTTCGAACACCTGTGACCTTTTGGATTCCCATCCAGCAATTTGTTCCAATCTATAGATTGCATCACACTTAGTAATCCATTGAGAGATTGGGGGGGCCTTGCGATTCTTCCAATTAAAGGCTATAAGCACTCTCGCAGCTGCCAGCAATTGGCCCAACAAGGAAATAACATGTCTATTCCGTTTAATTTCTCCTAATATCCCCAATAGACACCCTTTAGCTGAGGGAACAAACTTTACCCCACTAATCTTTGAGCATATAGTACAAATCCTTGTCCAGTATTCAGCAATATCAGGACATGACCACCAGATGTGCACCAGCGAGCCTTCTGCGTTAAGACATCTCCAGCATCTTGAATCACTTTCAGGGTATATACGATGTAATCTTTGAGGTGTGAAGTACCACCTTGTGATCACCTTATAAAGGTTCTCCTGTAATATGACACATCTAGATACCCTTGGAGTGATAGAGCAAATCTGCGTTATTTCCCTAGCTGAAAAGTGCACATCTAGATCATTTTCCCATTTGCGGATGAAACCATATGAGTCGGGTCTGGTCTGTGAAACCAGCAGGGAGTACAACCGCGAGACTTTTTTCAAAGGAGGGGTTTTAGAAAGGATCATTTGCTCAAATTGTGTCATAGAGGCCGGTGTGGATATTTTCTTTTTCCCTATGTATTGTTTGATATATAATTTGTGGATAAAGGATAACTTTTGCAGTTTAGGGTGATTGTCCCAGTTTTCTATTAAATGACCTGCTTGATCCAATAGATCAACCAATTGAAATGACATTTCCCCAAGGTCACCTGGTAAAGTAGAGCCAAATAGACCCCCAGAGCTCCATAGAATGTCTCTGACCTGGAGCACAGGTGACACTTCGTGGTCTGAAAGTAACGCCCTAGACAGATCCGAACGCCACAGGTTTAGCGTATTTTTCGTCGTGAGGCTAAGTGACCTGATCTGCTGGGGCATATCTTTAGGGGGAGAAAGAAGAAATGATCTCAGAGGGAGTCTCCTATCCCCGGCTTCTGCTAGAATGTCGAGTCTGTTCTCTGAGCCTCTAATCCATTCCAGACATTTCATCCCCTGAATTGCCCTGTAATACTCAGCCATATCCGGAAGTCCCATTCCCCCTAACTTATTAGGTTGAATCATTGTCGAGTGTGGAATGCGGGGTCTAGATTTTTTCCAAAGGAATCTGGAGAAACACTGCTTCAGCTGAATAAAGAAGGATTTTGGCAAGTGGATTGGCAATACTAACATATAATACAGGATTTTGGGGACTAGCACCGATTTAATCAGTGTACGCCTTCCGAACCACGAGGTGAAGGGGATGCACCACGAGTCAATAGTGTTTGCTATTGATCTATGAAGATTACTCAAATTTTCTGTAAATAATTCCCCCGGGTCCGAGGTTAAGTTCACCCCTAAAAATTTAATAGAACGCGTTGTCCAGCCATATTCATATTGTCTTTCTAAGGACAGCTGCAAATCTCTACCTGCTGTGACATTTAAAGCTTGGGACTTCGAAGGGTTAATAAAGGAAATTTGACAAAGTTCCAAATTTCTGGAATAATTCCTGTATGGCTGGAAAGGCCTCTGACGGGTTAGTTATTATAACCAACAGATCATCGGCAAATGCCGCTAATTGGTGATAGGTGTTACCCACCTTCATACCCCGGATCCCATCCTCCTGACGGATCGCCTGAAATAGGCACTCCACCACAAGGATAAAGAGCAGGGGAGATAAGGGGCACCCCTGCCTTGTGCCGTTGCAAATAGTAAAGCTGGGTGAAAGGGTACCATTTACCATCACACTAGCTGAGGGGGAAGCATACATAGCCATCGTGGCATTAATGAACTGGGGCGGGACCCCGAACTTAGCTAAGGCCAGACGCATAAAAAGCCAATCTATGCGATCGAACGCCTTCTCTGCGTCTGTTCCTAAAAGAACCAGAGGGATGGATTTTTCCCTGGCCTGATGTATAACATTTATAATCCTAACAGTGTTCATCTTTCCCTCCCTGCCAGCTACAAAACCCACCTGTTCCGCATTAATTAATCTTGGTAAGAAGGGTTACAACCTAAGAGCAAGCATTTTGGCATACAGCTTCAGATCTGTATTCAAAAGCGAGATAGGCCTATAACTGGCACAGGATGAAGGATCTTTCCCCTCCTTTGGCAGGATAGTGATTAGGGCCGACAACATTTGTGAAGGAAGTGGGTTACCTTTGTACACCTCATTGTAAACAGAAAGCATTCTGGGTAACAGTAGTGAAGAAAAAGTTGTGTAATATCCCGCAGATAATCCATCGGGACCGGGGCATTTATGCCTAGGGACCGTATTTAACGCCTTGTTTAGTTCCTGCAATGTGAATGGCTGAGCTAGGGACAAGGCCTGAACGTGGGAAATAACCGGGAGGTGCAAATCTGAAAGCCATTTCTTAATGTCCTCTGAC
This sequence comes from Bufo bufo, assembly GCF_905171765.1. NCBI lineage: Eukaryota > Metazoa > Chordata > Amphibia > Anura > Bufonidae > Bufo > Bufo bufo. The sequence goes on along the minus strand of NC_053395.1, from coordinate 107,998,969 downwards.
CTTCTTTCAATTTCTATCTCACTGTCATTCTTTCTGAGATTATATAACGAGCTATAATAGTTACAAAACCGTTTTGCTATAAGATCAGTTGACATAAGAGACTTGGCTGAGGCATCATGAATAGAGTGTATATACGACTTGACTCTACGTTTTTTTAGACTTGACATCATAAACTTCGATGCCTTGTCCCCATGTGCGTAGTATTTGAACTGCGCTGACAAATACAGTTTGGCCACCCGGTTATTCAGCACGTTCTTAAGCTCCGCCCTCAACTTGTTCAATTTATCCAGTACTTCTGGCGAGATCTGTTTTTTGTGCAATAATTCCATTACTTGAATCTGGTCCTGCAACAACACAATAGAGGCTTCTCTTTTCTTTTTTATATGTGCATTTAGTGCAATAAAATGACCTCTCACAACTGCCTTGTGAGCTTCCCAGACCAGACCCGGCGACACATCCTCCGTTTCGTTCAGACTAAAGTATTCTTCCAAATGTTTACGTATGCCTAGAACATAATCCTGTTTGCTCAACAAGGTCTCATCTAACCTCCAAGTAAACTGCGTTCGGGGTAATGACCTAACCCTAATTGTCAAAAATACAGGGGCATGATCTGATAATAGGATATTGCCTATTGATGTTTGAGAACAGTCACCCAAAGAACTTGGTGGGACAAACACATAGTCCAGCCTCTGGTAAGAGACATGCGCCACTGAGTAGTAAGTGTAGTCTTTTGACGTGGGGTTCATAGCCCTCCAGACATCTACTAATCCTAAATCAGCTAACTTCCTCTTAATTCTTCTAATGGCAACCTGAGATAGTGCCGATGAACTTGTTGATGTGTCTAGCTGTGGATTTAACGCCACATTAATATCACCTCCTGCCACTACAATGCCCTCAGCAAATTCCTGCAATTTCGTTAAGGTTTTTTCTAACCATATTGCTTGGGCCACATTAGGCGTATACAAATTACCTATAGTGATTTTCTGATTGCCTAATGACCCCTTCAAAAACAAAAAACGACCTTCATCTTGGAGGACTGAATGCACCACCATTGGCACGTTTTTATGAATTGCTATGGAAACCCCTTTTGAGGCCCCAGAAGCGGATGTACTGTGAAACCACTGATTGTATATCATGTGCGATAGACGTGGGACATGATCTCTCTTAAAATGGGTTTCCTGCAGGAGAGCAATGCTCACTTTCTGTCTGTTAAGAAACTTCCAAATTTGAGTACGCTTGGGTGGCGCATTCAGTCCTCTCACATTATAGGTACATATTTTTAGTTCCGCCATGTTCTAAGTAAGGTGATCATTTCTTGCCCATAAAGCTTAGAGCCTCTGAACCATCTGGTTATTACCTTGAGAGTAGGAGGAAGGGGAAGGGGAAGGAAAAGGAGGGAAAAGGAAAAAGGGGTATAACATACAGAACATGTAAAAAGCGTTGACATTTCCATTAATAAGGCCTCAATGACCCAGTGTCTGGTACTGACAGCGCATTTGGAAACTAGCAATGCTACTGTGGGCATCGACAGGGGGTAGAGGGGACCAAAGAATGGGTCCTAATTGTGAAGAACGAGTATCAATATATAAATGGTAAGACATAACTAAAACAAAAAACCGCATGTCACTAGAAACTGTAGTGGAATCACCTTGCAGCAAGATTGAAAAATGCACCTAAGGCAGCGCTAATACTGCCACATCAAAGATATAGCCACATTTCCAACTTAGAAGGAAATACTTTAGAAAAAATAACTGAACTCCCAACTGATCCTAATATCGGAAAACTCATGGGGAATTAAGCATTTATAACGGCCTAGGATGGCCCATTAAGAGAGTCCCGTACCATGTGGAGTACACAATGAGGTCCCTCATTCAATGTCCATTCCTGGAGTTGTTGGCAAGGGTTCACCGGACCTCCTACCTCTGCGGCGTTCCTTAGAACGGCTCACTTGAATCCACGGCTCTCCTCCTGGTAGTTCCGGTAAGTCGGTCAAGTCCCTTGCAGCGTGCCAGTTAGGGATATCCAGAGAGTTCACTCCTAGTACATCGCAAACTAATGGGATGTCCGCAGGTGAACGCACTGTTAACTTTCTGCCGGGTGTGTTAATTAATAAACCGAAAGGGTGCAGCCATCGGTAGGTGATGCTTTTACCCCTCAGGACATCCAAGAGAGGTTTCAGAGATCTTCTTTTCTGAAGTGTGATCGGAGATAAGTCCTGAAAAATCTGGACCTCCACATCTCCGAAAGGGATAGATTTCTTGGCTCTAGCAGCTCTCATTATCTGATCTTTTGACAAGAAGCTAGATAGCCGACATATCACATCTCTCGCAGGTTCTCCCTGTTTCGGAGGTGGCCGCAAAGCTCTGTGGATCCTATCCATGGTGAGATCCCCCACAGAGTCAGGGCCCACCAGAGCTGTGAACATTTCCGTCACTGCATCACGCAAAGCCTCAGGCCCTATATCTTCTGGTAGGCCTTTCAGCCTGACATTATTGCGGCAGCCGCGATTATCCTGATCTTCCACCATCTCATAAAGATGGTTAATATGGGCTTGTGTCCTGTCTAGACTACTAGCCACCGCCGCACTGTGCAGAATGATAGCCTCCTGCTGACTTTCCACCCCTTCCACTTTCTCTTTCACTTGCCTGAGGTCTCTTTTAAAGTCCTGTAGGTCTTTTCGGAGAGGGGCGATTGTATCCGCTAGGAGCTCCTTCATAAATCTTCTCGATATCGGTAGATTTTCTCCTTCTAGTTCCAGCTCCTGGTCGCTTCCTCTGTCAGAATCCACCGATACCTCCGATGCTGCCGGAGTTCCCGCTCTCGGCGCCATCTTGGAAGCCTGCTTGCCTCCGGCTGCACTCTGTTTGCGGACAAATTTGTCCATGTCACCTTGTCCAGAGCTGGATTTGTTCGGTCCTGGGGTGTCTCTGGACCTCTCCCTAAGCGTCTTGCCCATTTTCTGGCTTGTAAATTCTCATAAAAACCTCGTTTTCACCGGACCCAGAGCAGAGCTCACAGCGGCATGTGTGACTCGCTCTGCTGCCAAGCTCCGCCCCCTCCTAGAGGCTCATTTGGATATATTAAAACATCAATCTCAGCAATGCGGACATATATGAACTTGGGGACCAACACAGGTGCCTACAGCTGCCAAGCACATATGTAACAGGTCAGCCAACTTCATAGGTACAAATCTGCTGGCAGATTCCCTTTAATAAACTGTCTGATCTGGTGGGTGAGTTGCCCGATTTGGTGGATTAGTTACAGTATGTAGGAATGTGCATTGTCTCCTTCCTAAGGAAAGGTGAACAAGCGGTCTTTATTCTTGTTTCAAATGTATAAAATGATACCATATATAACAGGAAACGTACTGTGAACTTTAATAGTGTTTTTGTTGGTTATGTATAATAAATTATGAATAAAACCTATTAAATAGAGTTATGCTTAATAAACAAAAAAGGTGTCTCTTTCCGTATTACCAGCTGCAGTCCTAAAACAAAGGAAGATACTTCCAAAATAGTCAGAAAAATAAATGTATTTTAGGACCGCGCTACCATGTTGGGTAGAAAAATGCACAGTTTATAATTCCTCAAGTATTCCATTCAACTTGATCCTCAGTTGATCTCCTTCTTCATCACCATCACTTCAACCTCTATACCGACCAGCAGTAAGCAACTCATATATACTCCTTTTTCTGCAATACCAAATTAAACCTCAGCCACCTTTCCTTCAAAAAGGAAATCAACATAGGGCAGACCCGCTGGTAAAAAGCATTCAGTATCTTTTATTATACTCACAGGGTTTCCTCTTTCACAATCGCATATACATATAAAATGCTGCCCGGGTTTCACACCCATTTTGTCTAGGGTGTCTCCATTCTAGTTTGCTGGGGTGGGTTTTATAGTCTTATCCCAAGGTCACATGACTTAACCCTTTATTTTATACAGCTTTACTGTGAAACTCTGAGTATAATAAAAGATACTGAATGCTTTTTACCAGCGGGTCTGCCCTATCTTGATTTCTTTTTTTAAAGGAAAGGTGGCTGCGGTTTAATCTGGTATTGCAGAAGAAGGATAATATATAGGAGTTGCTTACTGCTGGTCGGTATAGAGGTTGAAGTGATTGTGATGAAGGCGATCAACTGAAGATCAAGTTGAAAGGAACACTTGAGGAATTATAAACTGTGCATTTTTCTACCGAATATTGTAGCGCGGTCCAATTAAATAGTCATTAAAGTTCTGTTATTGGCTTCCAAACCCAGAATATTACTAACCTTATTTTGCCAGGTGGTTGGCAAAAGGTATGTTTCAAATCCCAAGAACTAGACTCCCAAATTGTTATTATGTCTTCAAAACTGACAGCAAGAAGAGACCCATCTTCAGAGAAACTGCAAGCAGTAGCTTTAAATCCATGGTAGCTGCCAAGAAAATCGCAGCTCCAACCAATTTTTTGCCCTGTATAAAAAAAAAATAGTTTTTAACCAATTGAAGCTAGATACATTCAAGTTTCCATGAGTTTGTCACATACAGCAGTATGGTCATTGTGTAGGGGACCTGCACTGTTGAGGTGCAAGGTTTGACATCAGGTCTGTGGCAGAAGAAAGGATGAAAGCAGACTGTTAGACCAATGGCCCTATCAATAGAGGGCACAGGCAAGGTAAAAATTGTGACTGTATTCAGGCATAACATCCAGCAACACCATTTGACAAGTTCTGTCTATAAAGCTGTACACATCTGTCACTTGCTCCTAGGTAGTAGGAAGATTTTTTTTTCTTCTTTATAAGATTTAGGATAACATTATTGCCACATGTGATTTGATAGAATTTAAAATATTATGGAATTTTGCAATGCATGTAGAACATATCCAAACTCTCCCAAAATATTAAATCTCACACAATTTACAGCATAAAAAATATCTAAGAAGTTTATTCTAAGTTGAGACATTCTAGCTTTGGGTGACCAATATCTCCAAAGCGTACATAAAAACTGGTGTCAAAGATACACAGGCAAATATCCGCAGAACATATGCCAAAAGCATAGTCTTTTTGCATTTGTATTTTTTTTTCACTCCTTGGCTCCCTGGAGCCATAACTTGAAAGGTTTTGATTCGCATAGCTGTATGAGGGCTTGCTGCACTTTCTTGGGGCACCATTTAATATGGCATACGTAGGAAGTGGGAAGCTGGAAAAATTCCAATTGTGGTGGAATTGGAATAGTTTGATGGGTTTAGTTTTTACAGCATTCCCAAAGCTTATAGCCAAAGCTGCTTGGCCCAATACAGGAATGAACTTAAAGCAAATGATGCAGCACTGCAATTAACCTCTCCTTTCCTGGAAAGGACAGGAAAACACTGAGGTGGTGCTGAAAGAGGATCCTATTTATTGGCTTTCTTTTTCTACCTGATGGAAGGTGGGTCAACCTCAGGATAAGTGCCATCATGGAGGACGAAAGGAAAAAAAAATGTACATTTAAGGCAGGTGTGGAAAACAGGCTGCACATAAGTGTTTATTTCATATTTTTATGAACAAAATGCTAAGTGAATTAAAAGAGAAATCTAAATCAAATCATTTGGAGAGACCACTCTTTGCCTTCAAAACAGTAGCAATTATTCTGGGTGCACTTGCACACAGGTTTTCAAGGTCCTTAGCAGGAAGGCTGTTCAAAATGTCTTTGAGAATTAGCTACAGATCTTATGTGGATGTAGCCTTGAGATCAGGGCTTGTTGTTCTTCATTACACTGAAGATCCTTTTTAATGACAATGGGGGTAATTTATCATAGACTAGCATTTTATGCCAGTTTATGATATCTCCTGCACTGCCAGAAGATGTGCCTAATTTATGACTAGGCGTAGGCCTGGTCATTTATTAGGTGCATGCTCTGACAGTCCTTGCCTCTAAACAATTTTGAGTTGCTAGAGATTTCTGCCTTCGTTATACCAGAGAACTGGCAAGGGTGTTCTAGAAACCTTTTGACTCCAAAAAAGTGGCATAGGAAGAATAAGAAATTCCCCCTATTGGTTGTTTGCCAATTTGTATCACATCCTGCATCAGCAAGGTCTCTTACAGGCAAACATTCCAAAGCAAACTGGGGTTTCAAGACATGCTGTTCATGCTCTTTTGATGAAGAACAAAAAAATAAAAAAATAAAAAAAATATAACGTTGAGGATGGTAAATGCAATGATTGGCCAAAGAAACAATGCAGTAGATGACACATCATACTGCTCTGTAGACCTAAATATAAAAAAGTTATGTCTGTCAGAAAACATTTTTAAATAAAACTAAAAATTCTAATTTAGCATTGTAGTGATTGTATTGTGATGAGAACATAGTCCTACCACACATGGAGGACTGTGTACAGTTCTGTGCTCCTGTAAACAAGGCAGACATAGCAGAGCTGCAGAGGGTCCAGAGGAGGGCAACTAAAGTAATAACTGGAATGGGTGGACTACAGTACCCCAAAAGATTATCAAAATGAGGGTTATCCAGTTTAGAAAAAAAAAAAAGACGACTGAGGGGAGATCTAATAACTATGTACAAATATATCAGGGGTCAGTACATAAATCTCTCCCATCATCTACCCGTATTTTTCACCCTATAAGAGGCACCTGCCCATAGGTGTTTGAGGAGGAAAATAAGAAAAAAAAATATTTTGAACCAAAAGGTGTGCTTTTGGTGGGTTTTGAACTAATGGTGGTCTGTGGATGACAATATTATGATGGGGGAACTGTGGATGACACTGTTAAAGAGGAAAAAACTATTATCCCTGGGCGGCGCTCCGTTCTGCTGCTATGCCCTCCGGTATCTTCAGTCACTTGGTTATAGTAGGAGGAGACTGCCCTTGTTCTCCTGGGCGTCTCCTTCTCCCAGGCTGTAGCGCTGGCCAATCGCAGAGCAGAGCTCACAGCCTGGGAGAAGAAAAACTCCAAGACTCTGAGCTCTGCGCTGCGTATGGCCAGCGCTACTGCCTGGGAGAAGGAGACGCCCAGGAGAACAAGGGCAGGAGAACGGAGCGGCACCCAGGGATAATAGTAAGTGCAGTGAGATCCCTGGGCGCCGCTTTACAGATCATGACACTTAGTTCACAATTTTCTGCCAGATGAAAAGCAGATGATCTGTGGAGGACAGCGTTATGGGGAGGGGGATCTGTGGAGGACAGCGTTATGGGGAGGGGGATCTGTGGAGGACAGCGTTATGGGGAGGGGGATCTGTGGAGGACAGCGTTATGGGGAGGGGGATCTGTGGAGGACAGCGTTATGGGGAGGGGGATCTGTGGAGGACAGCGTTATGGGGAGGGGGATCTGTGGAGGACAGCGTTATGGGGAGGGGGATCTGTGGAGGACAGCGTTATGGGGAGGGGGATCTGTGGAGGACAGCGTTATGGGGAGGGGGATCTGTGGAGGACAGCGTTATGGGGAGGGGGATCTGTGGAGGACAGCGTTATGGGGAGGGGGATCTGTGGAGGACAGCGTTATGGGGAGGGGGATCTGTGGAGGACAGCGTTATGGGGAGGGGGATCTGTGGAGGACAGCGTTATGGGGAGGGGGATCTGTGGAGGACAGCGTTATGGGGAGGGGGATCTGTGGAGGACAGCGTTATGGGGAGGGGGATCTGTGGAGGACAGCGTTATGGGGAGGGGGATCTGTGGATGGCACCGTTATGGGGAGAGGGATCTGTGGATGGCACTGTTATGGGGAGGGGGTGGATCTGTGGATGGCACTGTTATGGGGAGGGGGTGGATCTGTGGATGGCACTGTTATGGGGAGGGGGGGGGGGATCTGTGGATGGCCCATATATAGAATCTTATTCTATATATGTGTCCTCCACAGATACCCCACCCCACCCCCATAACAGTGTCCCCCCTCTCACAGGAGTATTCATATGTAAACTGTAATCCTTAACGGCAAAGAAAAAAAGGGGGTCAGTCAGAACATCCCAGTGCGCAGGTGCACGTTGCTATGGCTGAAAACACAACATAGAACAAAACATACAATGCAACAGCTCTCTGCAAACCAAATAAAGTACAAAAAAAAAGAACTCTGACCCCATGCTGGGTATAATTACCAGATGTTGATTCAGTTACATATTTATTCCCAGAGAATTCTTGTACATTCACTCAGAATTGAGAAAGCTCGTTAGAAGAACGAGTGAAATGTTTTCAAGAAATCTACGGTCGTGGCCAAAAGTTTTGAGAATTACATAAATATTGGAAACTGGAAAAGTTGCTGCTCAAGTTTTTATAATAGCAATTTGCATATACTCCAGAATGTTATGAAAAGTGATCAGATGAATTGCATAGTCCTCCTTTGCCATGAAAATTAACTTAATCCCAAAAAAACCTTTCCACTGCATTTCATTGCTGTCATTAAAGGACCTGCTGAGATCATTTCAGTAATCATCTTGTTAACTCAGGTGGGAATGTTAATGAACACAAGGCTGGGGATCATTATGTCAGGCTGATTGGGTTAAAATGGCAGACTTGACATGTTAAAAGCAGGGTGATGCTTGAAATCATTGTTCTTCCATTGTTAACCATGGTGACCTGCAAAGAAACACGTGCAGTTATCATTGCGTTGCATAAAAATGGCTTCACAAGCAAGGAAATTGTGGCTACTAAGATTGCACCTCAATCAACAATTTATAGGATCATCAAGAACTTCAAGGAAAGAGGTTCAATTCTTGTTAAGAAGGCTTCAGGGCGTCCAAGAAAGTCCAGCAAGCGCCAGGATCGTCTCCTAAAGAGGATTCAGCTGCGGGATCGGAGTGCCACCAGTGCAGAGCTTGCTCAGGAATGGCAGCAGGCAGGTGAGAGCGCATCTGTACGCACAGTGAGGCGAAGACTTTTGGAAGATGGCCTGGTGTCAAGAAGGGCAGCAAAGAAGCCACTTCTCTCCAAAAAAAAACATCAGGGACAGATTGATCTTCTGCAGAAAGTTTGGTGAATAGACTGCTGAGGACTGGGGCAAAGTCATATTCTCCGATGAAGCCTCTTTCCGATTGTTAGGGGCATCTGGAAAAAGGCTTGTCCGGAGAAGAAAAGGTGAGCGCTACCATCAGTCCTGTGTCATGCCAACAGTAAAGCATCCTGAGACCATTCATGTGTGGGGTTGCTTCTCATCCAAGGGAGTGGGCTCACTCTCAATTTTGCCCCAAAAAATAAAGAATGGTACCAAAACACCCTCCAACAGCAACTTCTTCCAACAATATAACAACAGTTTGGTGAAGAACAATGCATTTTCCAGCATGATGGAGCACCGTGCCATAAAGCAAAAGTGATAACTAAGTGGCTCGGGGACCAAAACGTTGACATTTTGGGTCCATGGCCTGGAAACTCCCCAGATCTTAATCCCATTGAGAACTTGTGGTCAATCCTCAAGAGGCGAGTGGACAAACAAAAATCCACTAATTCTGACAAACTCCAAGAAGTAATTATGAAAGAATGGGTTGCTATTAGTCAGGAATTGGCCCAGAAGTTGATTGAGAGCATGCCCAGTCAAATTGCAGAGGTCCTGAAAAAGAAGGGCCAACACTGCGAATACTGACTCTTTGCATAAATGTCATGTAATTGTCGATAAAAGCCTTTGAAACGTATGAAGTGCGTGTAATTATATTTCACTACATCACAAACAACTGAAACAAAAGATCTAAAAGCAGTTTAGCAGCAAACTTTGTGAAAACTAATATTTGTGTCATTCTCAAAACTTTTGGCCACGACTGTACAGTAAGTCCAGTTGCCTTGATTTATTCTTTACAGATTTAACCTCTTAACTTGTTACAGTAGCGCTATCCTGTGTACTACTACTACTTACTAACAAGCTCCTGTACCATAGCACTCACTCGAGTCCGCTTCATTAATGAGACAGGAGGAGCAGGCACGTGACGTGAGTGACGTTACAGCTGCTGGCCGCTCTGCCTGCTACGGGAGCTCGATATTAAGTACTAGTAAATGGGATAGCACTACTGTAACTAAAGTTAAGAATTACAGTTTACATATGAATACTGCTGTGAGCGGCTGGGCCCGGTGTAAGAGTACAGTGACTGCACTGGGCCCGCCGCGATTACAGCAGTTGCCGGCCTCCAGCCCCTCCTCTCTCCCCCTAATACATCGCCACGCTGTGCAGCATCGCAGTCAGCGATGCATCAGTGTTAGAGATGTAAAAATGGCAGCATTCGCCCCATAAGATGCACTGCCATCCCCCCCCCCACACCCCACACTTTTGGGGCAAAAAATACAGTAGTTATCCCCAGGACTGTGACAAGGGGACATCCTCTGGGTCTGGAGGAAAGAAGGTTTGTACAACCAGCTTTCCACAAGCCTAAAATAGTGCAGCTTCCATTTCTATATTCCCTGGTATGTCTGCTGTGCATTTGGACAATACTGCTCCACCCAGCTTTCCACAAGCCTAATAGTGCAGCTTCCCTGGTACAGAACTTTGTATAATCAATGTATACTATTTTCTTTAAGTGTGATATCCTTGTGATTAGTCCTAGAGATGCTCTTCCAATTGACTTTTGATTTATTTGACTGCTGTAATGCTTGTGATCTGTAGTGATTTTATGGCCCATCCAGATCCTTACCTTTGTTTGTTTACCTACATATAGCATCTCTTCTCATGTGCCTTACTTCAGTGATTAATTGATTAATTAGCTAAATAACCCTTAGTTCTCTGATCACACTTCCTATAAATATAGACAGAGTCTTAGGGGAAGCATTCGCAGGGGTTAGCATGAGCCAAAAGCACCATCTCTGCTAAAGCGCCATTTTGCCTAAGCGCTTCACAGTTAATTATGGCAGTTACACAGGGCAGGAGACTGAGATGCTGTGTGTACTACTCAAACAAAGTTAAACACAGCACAGGTATGTTACAATATTGTTTCACTCAGGCTCTGGCTGCTCTTCTCATCACTATGGCTGTCTACTTTCAAATTCAACCACACTGTCCACCCTCTGTCCCTTTCCTCCACATCAGTCCCTCCCTCCTTCCCTCACCCTTGTTAAGTTCCCATACACTTTATACCCTCATACATTACACTGACCCATCTTCCGCCACGGTGCAGCATAAAAATACACCAATATAACTTTCACCCATTTGCTGTCTCTTTCTGTTCTCCTGCTACTAGCTGCAGGGGATATTTCACCAAATCCTGGCCCTCCTTCTGTTGCTAACTTTTCCTCTGCCACATACAGAAACCCCAAAAATCTGATTAATGTTTACTGCACATCCTCTCCAGTCTCTTAACTGCGTACTCTGGAACGCACAGTCGGTTCGTAACAAATTACCCACAATCCACGATTTCTTCCTCACGCTCTCTGAACTTGCTAGCCCTTACAGAAACCTGGCTTCAACCCTCTGACACTGCTACCTCTGCTGCCCTATCCTATGGTGGACTTCACTCCTCCCATACCCAAAGACCTGATGACAGGCACAGTGGAGGAGTAGGCATACTACTTTCTCCACAGTGCACATTTCAAGTCATTCCCCCTGTAGCCTCTCTCACATTCCCCTCTTTTGAGGATCACACAATTAGACTCTTCCATCCATTCCCCCTGAGAGTTGCAGATGTCCATCGTCCCCCAGGCTCCCCCCACCAATTTCTGGATCACTTTTCAGCTTGGCTTCCTCACTTCTGAATCAACAACTCTTATTATTGGTGATTTTAATATCCCCATTGATGATCCCATCTCCCCATAAGCTGCTCACTTTCTCTCTTTAACCTCCTCTCTTGGACTATCACAAATTACTTCCACTGCCAGGCATGAACAGGGCAATATACTTGATCTAGTCTTCTTCAGTCACTGCTCAGTCTCAAACGTTAGTAACTTGTCCTTCCCACTTTCTGACCACAATCTTCTTTCATTTACCATAAAGACCTCTCACTTTTCTCATGACAATCCTACTTTTCCCACTTACAGAAACCTACACACCATTAACTGCCAGCAACTTATTAACACCCTACAACTAGCTCTTACCCTAATCACTTCCCTCCCCTATCCAGACTTGGCTGCTAATCATTACAACCAGACCCTCAAAACCACCTTACAACCAGACCCTACAACCAGGGCCGGCGCCACCAGTAATGCGACCTAGGCAGTCGCCTAGGGCGCCATTTAGCAGGGGGCGCCCGTTGCGGTGTAAAAAAAAGAAAGAAAAAAAAAGTTGGTTATATAAGTTTGGGTGGCCGGCCAGCGGCGCCCCTCATGCTGGGCCTCCTGAGCGGCTGAGCGTTTGCCGCTCTAAAGAATCTCCGGCCGCCGGCTCAGTGCTGCGCAGCCTGCCTGCTGTGTCTGCTCTGTGCCGTTGTTAATGTAGCTTGGCCGAGCTCTGTTCAGTCCGCGGTACAGGAGCTTTCGTTTCCTGTACCCGGCCAGACTGACAGGAAGTGCTCACTTAGTGTGCACTTCCTTTCAGTCCGGCCGGGTACAGGAAACAAATGCTCCTGTACCGCGGACCGAACAGAGCTCGGCCACGCTACACTAGAGGTGACAAGGGAGGGGGGGTTAATGAGAGTGAGCGACAAGGGAGGGAGCGAGCGACAAGGGAGGGAGCGAGCGACAAGGGAAGGAAGGGAGGGAGCGAGCGACAAGGGAAGGGAGGGAGAAGAGAGCGACAAGGGAAGGGTGGGAGAAGAGAGCGACAAGGGAAGGGTGGGAGAAGAGAGCGACAAGGGAAGGGTGGGAGAAGAGAGCGACAAGGGAAGGGTGGGAGAAGAGAGCGACAAGGGAAGGGTGGGAGAAGAGAGCGACAAGGGAAGGGTGGGAGAAGAGAGCGACAAGGGAAGGGTGGGAAAAGAGAGCGACAAGGGAAGGGTGGGAGAAGAGAGCGACAAGGGAAGGGTGGGAGAAGAGAGCGACAAGGGAAGGGTGGGAGAAGAGAGCGACAAGGGAAGGGTGGGAGAAGAGAGCGACAAGGGAAGGGAGGGAGAAGAGAGCGACAAGGGAGGGAGAAGAGAGCGACAAGGGAGGGAGAAGAGAGCGACAAGGGAGGGAGAAGAGAGCGACAAGGGAGGGAGAAGAGAGCGACAAGGGAGGGAGAAGAGAGCGACAAGGGAGGGAGAAGAGAGCGACAAGGGAGGGAGAAGAGAGCGACAAGGGAGGGAGAAGAGAGCGACAAGGGAGGGAGAAGAGAGCGACAAGGGAGGGAGAAGAGAGCGACAAGGGAGGGAGAAGAGAGTGACAAGGGAGGGAGAAGAGAGCGACAAGGGAGGGAGAAGAGAGCGACAAGGGAGGGAGAAGAGAGCGACAAGGGAGGGAGAAGAGAGCGACAAGGGAGGGAGAAGAGAGCGACAAGGGAGGGAGAAGAGAGCGACAAGGGAGGGAGAAGAGAGCGACAAGGGAGGGAGAAGAGAGCGACAAGGGAGGGAGAAGAGATCGACAAGGGAGGGAGAAGAGAGTGACAAGGGAGGGAGGGGGGGGGGGGAAGAGAAAATCAAGGGAGTCCCCAGAGCCAGACTGCAGCCAGAGACCAGATCATCTTATTGTCCTGGTGGTAAGTAGACAATGCAATATGTTTATTATTTAATTGTTTAATTATTAATACTACATTGGAAACTAATTTACCTCACATTTAGGGTCCATTCACACATCCGTGTGTTTTGCGGATCCACAAAACACGGACAGCGGCAATAGGCGTTCCGCATTTTGCGGACCGCACATTGCCTGCACTAAGAGAATATGCCTATTCTTGTCCGCTATTGCGGACAAGAATAGGACATGTTCTATTTTTTTCAGGATTAGAATTGCAGACCCGGGTCCGCAATTCCGGATCGGGGCCGCACGTCGTGCAGCCCCATAGAAATGTATGGATCCGCAATTCCGTTCTGCAAAAAGACAGCTACAAGAAGCTGGATTAACCCTAAGGGAAACATAGCAGTTCTTTTCATTTAAAAGCTGAGAAAGGGGTGGAACATATGTGATGTCATGATATGGGCAGATCATGTGATAAGGGGGGTGGGGGGGAGGGGGGCGGAAATTTTTATCTTGCCTAGGGCGGCAAAAATTCTTGCACCGGCCCTGCCTACAACCACCCTAGATGAAGTTGCTCCAATATCAATCCGACCCTCTCGACACAGAATATGGCAACCCTGGCACACACCTGAAACACGTTTTCTTCAGCGCTGCTCCAGATGTGCAGAACGCTTATGGAGAAAATCACTTTTCACTCCCTTCTAAGCTCTAAAGTTCCAGAACCTGTCACTGACCTCTACGCTGATGGCATGGCCACTTACTTCAGACACAAGATTGGCAGTATCCGGCAGAAAATCTCCCAGTCCCCAAATAATTTCAATCCTCCTCCCTCCAAATGCTCTCTCCTTTTTTGATCCTATAACAGAGGAAGAAGTTTCCAGGCTTCTCTCCTTCTCGACCCACGGCCTGTAGCAGTGATCCTATTCCATCACACCACCACCAGTCCCTCTCCCCAGCTGTCATCACTCACCTAACTACAATTTTTAACCTCTCTCTCTCTTCTGGCATCTTTCCCTCCTCTTTCAAACACTCTATTATAACCCCACTACTAAAGAAACCATCTCTTGACCCGACCTGTGCTGCTATCTACCGACCTGTTTCTAACCTCCCCTTCATCTCTAAACTCCTTGAACATCTTGTCTACTCTCGCTTAATGCGTTTTTTTCTCTGCAAACTCTCTTCTTGACCCCTTACAATCTGCCTTCCGCCCTCTTCACTCTACAGAAACTGCCCTTACTAAAGCGTCTAACGATCTCCTAACAGCAAAAAGAAATGGTGACTATTCTCTACCGATTCTGTTCGATCTCTCTGCAGGGTTCGATACAGCAGACCATAAACTCCTCCTCACCATGCTCCACTCAATTGGCCTTAAGGACACTGCTCTCTTGGTTCTCTTCCCATCTCTCTGGCCGCTCCTTTAGTGTATTAGTCGCTGGCTCCTCCTCTTCTCCTCCTCCTCTTGATGTTGGAGTTCCTCAGGGCTCAGTACTAGTGTGCTGTTCCTTTCATATTGAATTTCTGCACTGTATTATTTTTTGTTTTACCTATGTTGTTTAAGTCTATTGTTCTCTGCTGCCATCTGCTGGCCGGAATTCGTATGCTGCACGCCTCGTTCGTTGTCTATAAAGTTTTATCTCTGGGCGTGGTTTTAGCAGCCTTGGGCCTGGTCACTTCCTGTAGCCTTTTTCAGTGCTGCATCCTTTGTGACTGGAGACAAACACCTCGGCTTGTGAAGGCATCAGTTTTTGACCAGCAGTTGCCTCAGCAGTTGCCTCAGCAGTTAGCCTCAGGAAAGACATCCACATGACAGCATCTACTGCATTCCTGTATTGCATCACTGTATGTCTGGATCAAATAAACCCACGTTTGATTGCATCCTCATGTCTACGTCTGGATCCATCTAACCTGAGCATCTGCCGGTCCGGTCTGCTCCACTGCTTGGATACGAAGGTAGGCCAGTCACAAAGTCATTATCAGTTACACCTTCATTCGCCTTCATGTGGGGACAGAACAGTCAAAAACTGCCTTAAAGCCTTATACCCCAGTAAATACCCGTCTCAATGTCCAATGCCGGCTACAGGTTCCCTCAGAGCCCAGTGCCACACTCAGGAACCTCCCCTGCAACAGGCCCACTCCCAGCAAATCTGCCCAGCAACAGTGCATGTCCCATAAGCCTAAGGGGAAGCACGGCGTGTCCGCAGTAGATATACTCTCGCCTGGAAGTCCTCCACTACTCGCCAAGCCACTTTCTACATCCTATATTAACCCTTGCTCGCATGATATAAGAACTGTTCATGCACGCGGGGCCTCCCTCAAACCAAAACCCCGCAATTCACTCAAAACAGCTTGGGAAACTCATCGGGGTGCCTCATCTGAGCCGCACTGCAATTTTCAGCCCTCAATTCAAAAGTTCGATTTCTTAAAGAGACAGCGCACCTTAAATCAAAATGTCCGAAAAGGACCTTGTACAGTTCCCCAGCGATGAAACAAAGCAAATGTAACCTGATACTGATCATTATGAAGAGCTGGAGGTAGAAACCACACTTCCAGCAGACCAAGTCACGCGACCAAGGCGCTCTCTCAAACCAACTATAAAGATCACAGAAAACTATCACACCAGGAAAGATGAGCTATGTGACAACCTGGAAGAGCTATGGGAACGAGTTTCCTCCCTCATATCAGGACTTAAGTTCTCCTCAGGCGATGCCACCAGTTTACAAGTTACCGTCGTGCGGCTGAACGCAGCCCATGAAAGATACAAGAGACTGTCCACAAGGTATATAACCTTTCTAAAAGACTCTAATATTGAAGAAGCCCCGTCAGAATTGTGCAAGGCAGAATCAATAGATAGACAAAGAGACGCCATGGTGCTGGATGCTAAAGATAAAGTGGAACTCCGTATCTCTCATTTGCAAGAAACTAGATCACACAGATCGCATTCATCCAAACATTCCTCGCGGTCCTACAGATCATCATGCTCTAGAAGCTCCGCCCTGAGCGACAGATTACTAGAGGCCCGCATAAATGCAGAGCAATCCAAAGTGAGGCGTTCCTTCACCGAAAAAGAAGTCCTTGCGAGGGCAGAAGCACATACGGCGGCCAAGAGGGCTGAAGCGGAGGTAGAAGCCAAGAGGACAGAAGCAGAGGCGGCGGCCAAGAGGGCTGAAGCGGAGGCAGAAGCCAAGAGGGCTGAAGCAGAAGCCAGGAGGGCAGAAGCGGAGGCCAAGAGGGCTGAAGCAGAAGCCAAGAGGGCTGAAGCGGAGGCAGAAGCCAAGAGGGCAGAAGCAGAGGCAGAAGCCAAGAGGGCAGAAGCAGAGGCTCGAATAAAGATCCTTAAATCAGAGAGGGAAGAGGAAATTGCATTAGCAAAAGTAAGACTACTTGAGCAAGCATTGAGCCAAGGCCTTGATTCAGTCTGCTTACCACCAGAGGAGATAGACGATCCAGCTGATCGCACCAACGACTACGTACTGAAACAGTTATCTGCACCACCCCCAGTGTGCAGTACTGTCCAAGCCAACAACACTGAAACCTCCAAGTCAGCTCTACCCGCAGTGCCAGTGACACCCACAGCACCCGAGCAATCCAATAACAGTCGCCCAGACGCGCTCTCTCAAGGGCAGTTATTACAGCAAGATGGCTACCAGGTGTTTCCTGACCTACGTCCACAGCTCAAGCAGCAGTCATCAGAATCGACAGAGGCTAGACCACAGCTCAACCCTGCAGCAACATCATTCTACCCGGAAGCATCTCACCCTTTCACGCCACGCAGCCTATACGCCCCAGGGGCATCACAAGTTGTCATGGCAACAAGCAGTGAGAAATCAGATATGTCTGAGTTTGCCAGGTTTATGGTGAGCAGAGAGCTAATTAAGGGCTCTTTCACACCTGCGTTATTGTCTTCCGGCATAGAGTTCCGTCGTCGGGGCTCTATGCCGGAAGAATCCTGATCAGGATTATCCTAATGCATTCTGAATGGAGTGAAATCCGTTCAGGATGCATCAGGATGTCTTCAGTTCCGGTACGGAACGTTTGTTGGCCGGAGAAAATACCGCAGCATGCTGCGCTTTTTGCTCCGGCCAAAAATCCGGAACACTTGCCGCAAGGCCGGATCCGGAATTAATGCCCATTGAAAGGCATTGATCCGGATCCGGCCTTAAGCTAAACGTCGTTTCGGCGCATTGCCGGAGCCGACATTTAGCTTTTTCAGAGTGGTTACCATGGCTGCCGGGACGCTAAAGTCCTGACAGCCATGGTAAGTGTAGCGGGGAGCGGGGGAGCAGTGTACTTACCGTCCGTGCGGCTCCCGGGGCGCTCCAGAGTGACGTCAGGGCGCCCCAAGCGCATGGATCACGTGATCGCATGGATCACGTGATCGCATGGATCACGTCATCCATGCGCATGGGGCGCTCTGACGTCATTCTGGAGCGCCCCGGGAGCCGCACGGACTGTAAGTATACCGCTCCCCCGCTCCTACTATGGCAACCAGGACTTTAATAGCGTCCTGGGTGCCATAGTAACACTGAAAGCATTTGGAAGACGGTTCCGTCTTCAAATGCTTTCAGTACACTTGCGTTTTTCCGGATCCGGCAGGCACCTCCGGCAACGGAAGTGCATGCCGGATCCCAACAACGCAAGTGTGAAAGAGGCCTTACACCAGTCTCTCAAAATTTGATGACCGTGCGGAGAGCTACAGAGCCTGGAAGGCAACCTTCAAAGCCGCCATCGCCAACCTCAACCTAACCGCAGAGCAGGAGCTCGACCTCAAATGGGCCCAGGCTCCACAAATCGCATCAAGAGCCTTAGAACTGTCTATGTGGGACAAGCAGAAGCAGGTCTCGCTGCAGCCTGGCAGAGACTCGAACGCACCTTTGGCAGTGCAGAAGCAATAGAGAAGGCACTATTCAGGAGACTGCAGAACGTCCCCAAGATCAGTCTCAAAGATGTCCATAAGCTTCAGGATTTAAGTGATTTGCTCATGGAACTGGAGCTCGCCAAAAGAGACCCTCGTCTGTCCGGGCTGTGCTACCTGGATACAGCCCATGGGGTGAACCCAATTGTCGTGAAGCTACCATACAGCCTGCAAGAGAAGTGGGCGGCATCAGTCTCAAGGTACAAAAGAGTGCATGACGTCACTTTTCCCCCATTTATTCATTTCTGCAGATACATCGATGAACAGTCCCAGATGAGGAATGACCCCAGCCTCGACTTCCTGGAGTTCAATACTACAGCCTCAGTGACACCATCATCAAGGTATGAAAGTATTGTACATAAACACAGAGACTTTAAGAGCAGCGTGAGTGTTAGAAAGACTAACCTACCATCATCTGCAGTACCCACTGGTAGACAGTACACTACCTCATCAGGAGACAAGGCCTTCAACCGTGAATGTCCCATTCATAAAAAACCACACTCACTGAACAAATGCAGAGGATTTAGATCCAAAACCATACAGGAGCGCAAGAAAGTCCTCACCGAGCTTGGGGTATGCTTTAGGTGCTGCGCTTCATTGGAGCACATGGCTAAGGACTGTAAATCCATTATCAAGTGTGAGGAGTGTCATAGTGATAGACATGCCTCAGCTATGCACCCAACTCCACTCACGAGGGATTCACCTGCTGATGTCACCACCAGTCCTGCTCAAAGTCATGGCGGGGAGCCCCAGAACCACGCTAACACAGCCACCGCTGTTTCCTGCTCATGCTCGGACATATGTGGGGAGGGCCAGAGTGAGAAATGTTGTGCCCGCATATGCCTAATCAAGGTCTACCCGGAGGGGCTACCAGAAAAGGCAGTAAAAATGTATGCCATCATTGACGACCAAAGCAATCGCTAGCAGGACCTAGATTCTTTGAAGCCTTTGGAATAAAGGGACCGTCAGAACCCTACATCTTAAACACCTGCTCGGGTCGCATAGAGACTAGCGGCAGGAGGGCACAAGGATTCATTGCTTGTTCCGTCAGTGGAAACACGGAAATACCTCTACCGACGCTGATCGAATGCGATCAAATACCCAACCATAGGGATGAAATTCCTACCCCGGAAGCTGCATTTCACCATCCACACCTAAGGCACCTAGCCAATGTTATCCCACCTATGGACAACAACGCCGAGATTCTACTCCTGCTTGGCAGAGACAATCTAAGGGTACACAAGGTGCGTCAACAGTGTAATAGTCCCGACTATGCACCATATGCCCAGAGACTGGACTTGGGATGGGTAGTTATAGGAAATGTATGCTTGGATCAACCAAAAATCCGCTCATTCAAAACGTACGTGCGTGGAGATGGACGCACAACTTGCATTAAGCCTTGCCCTCATCACTATGAGGTGAAAGAGAAGCCTCCAGACCTCATACAACCACCTGACGACATTCCTCCCTTTGCTGACAACTTGGGAAGATTAGGCTTTCACACAAGCAAGGACGATGATAAAGTAGCTTTGTCAGTAGAGGACAGAGAATTTATCAAGATAATGGACAATGAGTTCCTTAAAGACGAAACCAATCACTGGGTTTCTCCATTACCCTTCCGAGCTACCAGGGTGAGACTCCCGAACAATAGGGAACAAGCTCTGTCTAGATTTAACTCTCTTCAGCGTACCATGAACAGTAAGCCTGAGATGAGAGAACACATCGTTGCCTTTATCGACAAAATATTCCGCAACAACCATGCAGAACCAGCTCCATCCTTAGGGAAGAACGACGAGTGCTGGTACTTGCCTTCATTTGGAGTGTATCACCCACGGAAACCTAATCAAATTAGGGTTGTTTTCGACTCAAGTGCCAAACATCAAGGTGTAGTATCGCTTAATGATGTCCTTCTCACAGGTCCTAATCTGACGAATAACCTAGTTGGAGTGCTGATGAGGTTCAGAAAAGAGCTTGTTGCCATCACCGCCGACATTGAACAGATGTTCCACTGTTTCGTAGTCAGAGAGGACCACCGGAATTTCCTCAGGTTTCTGTGGTACAAGAATAACGACACCAACGCAGAGATGGCAGAATATCGTATGAGGGTACACGTATTTGGAAACAGCCCTTCACCTGCCGTGGCAACTTACGGCCTTCGGCGAACTGCATTAGACGGAGAATCCGAGTACGGTAAAGACGCCAGAGACTTTGTAGAAAAGGACTTCTACGTAGACGATGGACTCAAATCACTACCGACTGAAGAAGCGGCTATCGATCTGCTCAAAAGGACTCAAAGTATGTTGTACCAAGCTAAACTTAGACTACACAAAATTGCTTCAAACAGCCTGGCCGTTATGAGGGCCTTCGAATCAGGCGATCATGCACCAGGATTCAAGGACATTAACTTGGGACTGGACAGTCCACATGTGCAGAGGAGCTTGGGCCTCAGATGGGATCTCTCGGCTGACTCTTTCGGTTTTCAGATAAGTTGTGCAGACAAGCCATTCACAAAACGAGGCGTCCTATCAGTGGTAAACAGCCTATTTGATCCGCTGGGATTTGTAGCGCCCATCACCATACAAGGTAAATCTCTACCGAGACAGTTTTCTGAAACAGTCAAGGATTGGGATACCCCACTTCCCTCCGAGAAAGAGCAAAAATGGGAAACCTGGAAGCGATCCTTGTGTGCCTTGGATGAGATCCACATCCCGAGATGCTATATTAAAACCTCACTTTCCTCTAGCATAAAGAAAGTACTCCACGTGTTCTCGGATGCCTCCACGGAGGCCATCGCAGCGGTTGCCTATCTGAAAGTCACAGAACCCAACAACCAAAATCACGTTGGATTCGTCTTTGGTAAGGCGAAGTTAGCCCCCAAGCCCGATCATACTATTCCCAGACTAGAACTTTGTGGGACTGTGTTGGCAGTGGAGATTGCGGATTTCATACAACAAGAACTGGGTGTCGACATAGCTGAAGTCCAGTATTACACCGACAGTAAGGTTGTTTTAGGTTACATCCACAATCGGACCAAGCGATTTTATGTGTACGTTAGTAACCGCATAGAGAGAATCAGGAGGTCCTCCAAACGTGAACAATGGCACTATGTACCATCCGAACTTAATCCGGCAGATCATGCCACTAGGCCTATGTCTATAGGTTCCTTTACTAACTCTACTTGGCTTACAGGTCCAGAGTTTCTGCTTGGAGAGGCGGACGAAAGTGTACAGGAAGTTTTCAGCATCCAGGATCCGGATAATGATCCAGAAATCCGCACTGAAGTTAATGCATTAGTCACTGGGACAAAGCAAACCGCCAGCTTCGGTTGTCAGCGCTTTGAACGTTTCTCCAGTTGGATGAGACCCATCGAGAACGTCCCTGATGGGTGAACAGGACTGTATCAAGCTTCGCAGATCTTCTCCATTCCAAGTTGGAAAATAGGACTATGTTTTTGCATTCTAACATGTTTTTCTTTTACAGGTTGTTTATATTTTATGGACATTCGTCATAGTGAAATCCCCTAAGTGAATTTCAGACGGGGAGTGTGCTGTTCCTTTCATATTGAATTTCTGCACTGTATTATTTTTTGTTTTACCTATGTTGTTTAAGTCTATTGTTCTCTGCTGCCATCTGCTGGCTGGAATTCGTATGCTGCACGCCTCGTTCGTTGTCTATAAAGTTTTATCTCTGGGCGTGGTTTTAGCAGCCTTGGGCCTGGTCACTTCCTGTAGCCTTTTTCAGTGCTGCATCCTTTGTGACTAGAGACACACATCTCGGCTTGTGAAGGCATCAGTTTTTGACCAGCAGTTGCCTCAGCAGTTAGCCTCAGGAAAGACATCCACATGACAGCATCTACTGCATTCCTGTATTGCATCACTATGTCTGGATCAAATAAACCCACGTTTGATTGCATCCTCATGTCTACGTCTGGATCCATCTAACCTGAGCATCTGCCGGTCCGGTCTGCTCCACTGCTTGGATACGAAGGTAGGCCAGTCACAAAGTCATTATCAGTTACACCTTCATTCGCCTTCATGTGGGGACAGAACAACTAGGTCCTCTACTCTTCCCCCTCTATACAGCCCCCATCAGACAGACTATCAGTAGATCTGGCTTTCGATACCATCTCTATGCTGACAACACCCAACTATACACTTCGTCCCCCGACATCACACCTGCTTTACTACAAAACACCAGTAATTGTCTGGCAGCTGTCTCTAACATCATGTCCTCTCAAAAACTGAACTTCTTGTCTTTCCCCCGTCTACTAACTCACCTAAACTTGATATTTCAATTTCGGTCTGCAGCACCATCATAACTCTTGTGCAACATGCCCGATGTCTTGGGGCCACATTTGACTCCAATCTCTCCTTTGTTCCCCATATTCAATCACTTTCACGCTCTTGTCGTCTGCACCAAGAATATCGCCAGAATCCGCCCTTTTCTTACGGTGGAAACAGCAAAAACCCTTGTTGTTGCCTTGATTCATTCTCGTCTTCACTACTGCAACGCATTACTAATCGGTCTCCCTCTCACTAAACTCTCCCTCCTTCAGTCTGTTCTAAATGCTGCAGCCAGGCTCATCTATCCATCCAACCGCAACACTGATGCTACTAGCCTGTATATAGAGCTTTTTGCCGGAAAACTGAATAAATAAGTTTTTATCTATCCTCCAATCTTTGGTAACATCTAGATAATGAAGTACACTTCTTCTAACATCTAAATTATAAAATTTTGTTTCCTGCTCGTTTTTGGGAAGGAATAACTAAGGAATAACCATGTCTTGTGACCTGTGGAAAGTAGAAACCACCTACTTTACTTACGCATTACCAACAAAAAATATCTATCACGCCCTGGAAATCTGCCTCTCATTGATCGAAGAGTGGATGACAGAGCTCTCTCAAACTCAATGGTTCCAAAACAGAACTCCTCTTCCTTCATGCAAACCGAAACAAAAACTCTAGCATGACATGCACGCCACCCACCATCCTCGGACAAACCATTACTCCCAGCACCGAAGTCAAAAACCTCGGAGTCATCTTTGACTCAGACATGACCATGGATGCACAAATAGGATCAGTAGTCAATGGATCCCATCATCTTCTTCGCCTGCTGCGCAGACTCATTCCCTTCATCCCTGAAGGAGACGCAGCAGCAGTAGTTGGAATAACCATCAATTCCCGACTGGACTACACAAACTCCCTCTATCTAGGACTTCCCAAATATCAAATTTCACGTTTACAAGTTGTCCAGAACACAGCCGCCAGACTGATGACTGGAAAAAAAAACTGGGAATCTATAACTTCGTTTAAGACCCTCCATTGGCTACCCATGAAGAATCGGATCAAATTCAAGACCCTCTGCCTCACCCATAAATGTACACAAGGTAAAGCACCCCAATACCTCTGCGGAAAAATAAAGCACTCCACCCCAGGTCGCCCCCTCCGGTCAGCTAACCAGAACCTCCTCCATATCCCCAAGACCCGCTACAAATCAAAAGGCGAATGAAGGCTCACAGTCCAAGGACCCCGGCTATGGAACACTACCTGCGGAGATACGCTCAGAAGAAAACCATCTAGCCTTCAGGAAGAAGCTCAAGACTCACCTCTTCTGAAAGCACAGGCGGTCAAGGGCTGCAAAAGCGCCTTGAGGCGATTTAGTTCGCAATTGTAGCACTATATAAGTTATTCATTCACCTTGGGGAGAAAATTGGGATCTAACTTGAATATGAGCTTGTCTTCAAACAATCTAAGGAAAGGCTCTTGGATAGATAAAGCCTGAAGCTCACAAACTCTTCTCGAAGAGGATATTGCTACTAAGAAAGTGGTCTTAGACAAACTTGTAAGGAGACAAACTTGTAAGAACAGTATTCAGGTTCCATGGAGCAACCATATTTTTAACTGGGTTTCAATCTATCAGCCGCTTTTAAAAACCTAAAAACCCAGGAGACCCCATAAAGACTAGTGTTCTATAGGGCACCTAATGCAGAGACCTGTACCTTAAGGGTATTTGGGGAGAGACCCATATCCAAACAGTCCTGGAGAAATTCCAGGATGAGAGGGATATTGGGGTCAGATTCACTAAACCTAACACCACTCAAGGATGCAAATTTTTTACAAACCTTAAGATATGCCTTAGAGGTATTTGATTTTCTACTGAGCAAAAGAGTATTTACAACCCTCTGTGATAGACCTAAACCAAAGAGGATGGATTGCTCAGTAACCAGGCTGACAGCTTGAGAAGACTGGGGTTCGGATGATAGATTGGACCCTGCAATAGGAAATCTTCCCTCGGGGAGAACAGGATTGGATCCTCCTTGCTGAGGGAGATCGAACCAGCCCCTTCTGGGCCAAAAGGGGACGACCAGGATTAGGACACAATTTTCGGATTGGAATTTCTGCAGAACCCTTGGGAACATCAGGATTGGGGGGGGGGGGGGGGGGCATAAACCAATCCCGACGTCTAGTCCTGAGGGAAGGAGTCTACTGCCACACAGGGATCTCTTGGATTGAGCGAGAAGAAATGCGGAGGCAAACACATCTACACTAGGATTGCCCCACTGATTTTGGATCCTCTGAAAGGCCAACTGGGATAGGGACCACTCGCCTGGATCCAGTCTCTGACGGCTGAGAAAGTCCGCCTAAAGATTGAGAGAACCCTTCAAGTGTACCGCAGCCAAAGACCTTAGGTTCCTCTCTGCCCATAGAAAAATTTGTTTTGAGAGATTCTGAAGGTGACCATGCCTTGTACCTCCCTGATGTTGGATAAAGGCTACAGCTGTAAAATTGTCCGAGTGGACTAGTACGAGTTGCTTTGAGGACTTCCCATATAGCCTGAAGTTTCTTGTAGTTGGATGACATCCTTCTCTGAGCTTCGGACCAAGTCCCCCAAAAGGAACCTGTGGCAGTAAGGGCACCCCAGCCCCAGGAACTAGCGTCCATTGTCAATGATGGCACCTCCTCCTGGCTACAAGAAACTCCTGACTCCAGATTCTTGTCTCTGAGTAACCACTGTAAGGAGGTCACCTCTTTGGTTACAGACATCCTCTGGTCTAGGGTTAGCTGAGATCTGCTCCATTTCCTGAGAATGAGGTCCTGCTGAGGCCTCATGTGGAATTGGGTCCAGGCAACAGTTGGAATACAATTAGATAGGCGACCTAAAATCTTCATGGCTTGTCTGATCGAACAAAAGGGCTTTCTTAAGAATTTTTGGATCCCTAACTTTAGGTCCTGGATCTTCGGCGATGGAACAAAGGATTTTTGGAGGACAGAATCCAGGAGGATGCCTTAAAATATCCTTTGATTGTTTGGGATAAGATTGGATTTCTCCCAGCTGACTATCCAGCCCAGGTTCTGAAGGTGAGAGGACCACCTGAAGATGAGCTTGCAGGAGATCCGATGTTTCTGCTATAACTAACAGATCGTCCAGATATGGAATAATCAATATTCCCTTTTGGCTTAGGGAGGCCACTACTTCTGCCATAATCTTGGAGAAGATGCGAGGAGCAGAAGATATTCCAAAAGGGAGACAGTTGAATTGAAAGTGATGAATCTTCTCTTTCAGCTTCACTGCAAACCTCAGATATTTTCTGGATAGGGGATGGATTCGAACATGAAAATAAGCATCCTTGATGTCTATTGTGACCATCATATCCCCCTTTTTGATGAGCTTCACGGCGGATCAGACAGTTTCCATTTTGAACCTGCGATAGGTTGTGTGTCTGTTTAGTGGCTTCAGATTTATAAAATAGTCCGGAATTTGCTGTTCGATTTCTGAACTAGGAACAATGGGGAATAGTGACCCCTTACCATTTCCCTGTTGGGAACACTTTATTGCCCCTAGGCATAATAATTCCCTTATGCCCTCGGACAGGGAGGACCTCTGAGGCTAGGGGAGTTGGGCGATCATGAATTTTTGTGGGGAAGAGAATCAAACTCTACAGCATAACCGGTTTTTACGATACTGATTATATACGGGTCTGGGATGACTTGCTCCCAGGAATTTATGAAGGAGCTGCATTGCTCAACTTTGCCATTTTCCCTCTATCTGATCTGGTATCCTGCTGTTTATGAAAAAACTGCCTTTTATTTTTGGATCTGTCTTCAGGAAAACCCTTTTTGTGGTCTGTAGCATTCTCTAAGATCTTATCCAGATCAGGGCCAAACACATATTGCCCATGGAACGGTAAGGATATCAATTTGTTTTTAGAGGTCATATCATCGGACTAGGCCTTTAACCACAGGACTCTTCTGATGTTAGAAAGTACTGCTGACAGACTGCTAACAGACTCAACGGAGGTGTCCGCTAGGAAATTAGTGGCCTTTCTAAGCAGCGGAAGGCTGTTTAAGATCTGCTCTCTTGGTGTCTTGTTAATTAAGTGCAGCTCTAATTGCTCCAGCCACACTGATGAGGTACAAGCTACACGCCGCCACCACTCCGGGTTTTGAAAGAGCAGCCGTAGTTTCCAATGTTTTTTTAAGGAGGCTTTCTGGCTTTCTGTCCATATGATCTTTTAGCTGCACAGTGTCCTCAAAAGGAAGGACCGTGCACTTTGCGACCTTGGCCACTGAAGCAGACTCTGGGAATGGATTCCCAGTCTGTGCAATCTGCCTCATCAAAGGGGTACCGCTTTTTTATAACACAGGAAATAAAGGAGCCTTTTTCAGGTTTGTCCCATTCCGCTCTTATGATCTCCGGTATGTTATCCGGAACAGGGAATACAGATCTCTGCCTCTCCCCAAAACCCCCAAATATTTCCTCCTGAACAGATCTGGGCTTACTGGGAATCTCCATTCTGATTGTAGCTCTAATGGCTTTGATTAGTTCCTCAATATCCTCAGAATTAAAAAGGAATCTCTTATATTCGTTATTATTCTAAGATCTCAGGATCCGATAGCTCAGGATTCACGGAATCTGAATCACTTCCCATATACATCAGATCTCTAGAAGAACCCGGTCTATGGGGAGGAAGGGAGGGGGGGGGGGGGGGGGGGGAGCCTGGGGGATGAGCCTTGCATAAAGGTTTAGACCCAGAGGAAGGTAGACGTTTGGAACAGAGACCACACTTCCTGGGTTTAACCTTGGCAGAAGAGAAGACTCCTTTTCTCTGTGCAACATACAAGGGAGAGAAGGGTCAACCACTACAGGGTAAGTATAACATAAGGAGGGTGCCTGACACAGGCTACTCACAGAACCCAGAGTAGTGGGGGGCTCAGATCCAGAGCCAGTGGTGGTAGTGGCACACATGTTTCCAGTTCCCATCCACAGAAACGCCAGAAACTGCAGGCAGGGTGAGAACGCTGGGCACCATGTTGGGACCAGCATTGCCTCCTTTAAAAACTGGGCAAGCGCAGGCCGCGCGCCGCGTGATGTCAAGACACTAAGCCACGCCACCCTCGGCATCTGACGTCATCACCCGGCGGCTGGAGGGAAGCGCATCCTAGCGTCGCTCCAGCCGCCTTTCCACTCTGCCCACATGAACCGCCGCATGAGGGAGCTTCGCCGGAGCCACCGAACCATAAAGGGTCGCCCGGGCGCAGACCACATAGGAGGAGGGAATAGCCGGGCCGCCGGAACCGACCTCCGGTCTGCAGAATCAAAAAACTAATTATCCAGGAAAAATAAAATAGGCTAGGAACCCAGCAGAGCTCCCAGCACCTCTCTGGTCTCCTTCCTTGACAGGACAGGAAAAAACACTGGCGATGAGGGGAAGGGGTGGGGTTTTAAACCTCTCTGTGTTTTTTCCTGACCTATCAGAGGAAGTCAATCTCAGTGTGTGCTGTCATGGAGACGACTGGGGAAGTTTATATATATATATATATATATATATATATATATATATATATATATATATATATATATATATATATATACACATACATACATACATACACACACACATATACATATATATACACACACACACAGTATATACATGTGCACTAAAATTATATAATATATATTTTTTTTTTTTCACACACACACCTACCATATTTTTCGCACTATAAGACGCACTTTTTTTTCTCCACATAGTGACAGAAAAATGTCAGTCTGTCGTATGAGCACTTTCAATGTGTCTTTCATTAACGTCGATTTTAATGTTTCCGTACAGCATTAAAATGTATTGGCAATGTGGACCCAAAGGTTCTTCTCACCTGAAGTTGCGTGAGACTTCGGTTAATTACTACTGTATGCATATCTGCATATTGAAAAACAATTTAAAATAGCAATCCGAACTGGGCTTGGTACCGAGGTACCACCCAGTACCAAAGCCCAGTTCGGATTGCTATTTTAAATAGTTTTTCAATATGCAGAAATGCATACAGTAGTAATACACCGAAGCCTCGTGCGGAGCCAATACATTTTAGTGCTGTAAGAAAAAAGCATTAAAAAGGAGATTTTTTGTATAACTTACCAGTAAAATCTCTTTCTCGGTCTTCATTGGGGGACACAGGAACCATGGGTATAGCTATGTCCTCTAGGAGGTGTTGACACTAGTAAAAGCTGTTAGCTCCTCCCCTGGCAGCTATATCCCCTCCAGCCTGGAGAGAGAGCTTCAGTTTGTGCGCAAGCAGTAGGAGAAGCAAGCCAACCAAAGGAAAAACATGGAACACCAACCATGCCAAAAGACCCAACGGGGTTCAAACCAGCAACTGCCACAACTGTGGTCGAACAACAATACTGGGTGGGTGCTGTGTCCCCCAATGAAGAGCGAGAAAGATTTTACTGGTAAGTTTTACAAAAATATCTTTTTCTCGCCCATATTCATTGGGGGACTCAGGAACCGTGGGACGTCCAAAAGCAGTCCACAGGGAAGGAAAAACCACAGACCCATGGAAGCAAGCGTTCCTGCCGGCATCTAAGAAACTGCCTCCTGCAAAACCAGGCGGCCCAAGGCAGCGTCCGCCGATGCATAAGTATGCACCTGGTAAAATTTAGTGAATGTGTGTAAGGAGGACCAAGTAGCCGCCTTACACAACTGTGCAGCCGAAGCGTGATTCCTCCGAGCCCAAGATGCGCCCACCGCTCTGGTGGATTGAGCCGTGACACCTAAGGGCAGGACCCTGCCCCGGGCGCGGGATGCTTCAGCAATTGCAGACCGAATCCAATGTGCGATTGCCACCTTGGAGGCCGCCAATCCCTTGCGAGGACCCTCCGGAATGACAAAAAGGGGAGCCCGTACGGCGGAAGGGACCGGAGACTGCTAAACAGATCTTCAGAGCTCTGACAACGTCCAAATGGTGTAACTCCTTTTTCTTAGGGTGTGAAGGAAATGGACAGTGAGGGAAGGACAATTTCCTCGTTAATATGGAAGTCAGAGACCACCTTCGGAAGAAAAGAGACAGGCCGGAGAACCACTTTGTCCCTATGAATAACCAGGAAGGGTTCTCTGCAAGAGAGCGCAGCCAACTCGGATGGAAGTGATAGCGACCAGAAAAACTACCTTCCAGGACAGGAGTCTGAGAGAGATCTCACGCAAGGGGTCAAAGGGGGAAGCCTGGAGCGCTGAAAGGACTAAATTCAAATCCCAAGGCGGTAAAGGAGGATGGTACGGAGGAACCGTATGTGCCACTCCCTGAAAAAAAGTCCTTACAGGCTCCAGGGGGGCCAGAGGGCACTGGAAAAGGAGAGAAAGTGCCGACACCTGACCCTTCAAAGAACTAAGGGCTAGACCAAGGTACAACCTTGATTGAAGAAAGGACAGGACCGTAGGGAGATAAAAACGAAGTGGGGGGATGTTCCGTCTTTCACAGAAACCCTGGAAGGACCTCCAGGTCCTGTAATAGATCCTGGACGATGCAGGCTTCCTGGCCTGAATCATAGTGCAGATGACATCCACCGAAAAACCTCTTTGCGTCAGAATGGCAGTTTCAATGGCCATGCCACCAAACGAAGAGACCTTAAATGCTGATCGAAGACCGGTCACTGTGAAAGAAGGTCGTCTGAGAGGAAGTGACGTATCCTAGAAGGAAAACGAGGTCGGTGTACCACGCGCGACGTGGCCAATGAGGATGATTGGAATGCCCTCCATCCTGATTTTCCGTAGAACCCTGCGTGGGAAGGGGGGAAAGACAAAGGAGGGAGAACCCCTGCCAAGTAGAGATCCGGTCGTCCACGCCGCAAGCTTCCGGATTCCTTGTTCGGGAGAGGAAGGTGGGAAGTTTCCGATTGAGCCTTGAGGCCATCAAGTCCACGTCGGGGGGACCCCAACGCAGCCAGATCGCCTTGAATACCTCCGGGCGCAGGGACCACTCGCCTGGATCTATCGTCAACCTGCTGAGGAAGTCCGCAATCCAGTTCTCCACACCCAGGATGTAGATTGCTGAAATTGCCGGTACATGGGTCTCCGCCACCGTAAGATCTGGTCAGATTCCTGCATCACCGCAGAGCTGCACGTTCCCCCTTGGTGGTTGATGTCCAGAGTGTGCTATGGCTACGCCAGGATCCTCGTACCGTAGGAGCCGCGGTATGCCCCGCAAAACTGAGCGGGAGGCTTCAGGATATCCAGTAGAAGCCATGGTACCATACTGCCCCAGGGAAGTAGCGCTAATCTTAAACACGCCACCTAGTAAGGGCGTTGAACAGGAACAACCGCCAAGCCAGCGTCAGGGTAGAACCCCTACTTGATGAGGCCTGCCCCACTGCAGTGACCACGAACGCTAGGACTAGCGTAATATCTGCACCTGCCAGGCCATTAACCCCCTATGTGGAGGCCACCGGACACGGCCGACTGGAATGTACTGCCGGAGCACAGAGGGGCCTGTAGTGCCAGGGAAATGCGCCCGCTTGCGCATACCGGCCGGGGAGAGCGTCGCGCGGGCCGGAGTGAAGGCGGGGCCTAAATTTATCGGTGCCCGGACCAGTGTTGGTTTTAGCCTTCTGGAGCAGCGTGCTGGCGCCCGCTCCCAAGGGTGGATTATGGCTCTGGGGAGCGGAAAGCTGCTCCCTGCATTCGGACCACAGCGGTGCGCACGGTCGCCCGCTGTGTCTAACAGTGCCTGTGGGAGACATGGCCATTAACCCCCTATGTGCCCGTGTACCGTCGGCACAGAGGGGGAGGGAAGGGAATGTCAACAGAAGAAGCTGGGCTAGTTGCGCAGGCAGGATAATAAAGCCCGGTGTCTGGCCAAGGAGGGAGGGGGAGAGCTGTAATAGATACTTATTATTTCATCTTGTCTCGAGGATGGCAGTGTATCACTGTCATGTCTGACTTCAACCACTGGTGCTTGGCCAAATAGGAAGTGAGGGATGGAGAGGGGTTAAACATACTCACCTAGTCTTGTGTACTCTCCTTATCTTCCGCCTCTTCACTTCACCCCCCCTAAGTGGGCCCATAAGGTCACTTTCTCCAGCAAGGTCACCTCCTCAGCAGCTGGCACCGAAGTGGCAGGAGTCTGGTATGCGGGAAAGTCTTCTCTTTGTCGGACCTAGGTGACCCCTTGGCTGGCGGGATTGCAGGGGAGCTGGGCTGCCCTGGTCCACCTTGTCTTGTGGGGGAGGAGGCAGCGTGGCGGACAAACTGTGGCGTGCTCCCCCAAGAGAACAGGGAGGCTAGGCAACCATTGTTTCCCACGTAAAAGAGGGGGCGGGGGGGGATAAAAAAAAAAATCTTCAAGGAAGCTACCCTGCAGAGCAGTCTTGCCTCATATTGACACTAGAAAAAAACTGAAGCTCTCTCTCCAGGCTGAAGGGGGTATAGCTGTCAGGGAAGGAGCTAACAGCTTTTACTAGTGTCAACGCCTCCTAGAGGACATGGCTATAACCACGGTTCCTGTGTCCCCCAATGAATATGGGCGAGAAATGAAAGTATTTGAACAATTCAACTTCAGATCTATGATCCAAAGGTCGAGTTGCTCAAGCCTATTACCCTATTTATGTTATCTGTTATTAGCTAGCCATTCCTCATAGCTATCGGTCTCTCACTTTTTATTATATCAGAAAACGTCCCACAATTTTACACATCATTAAATACCATATTTTAGCTACCCTTCATATTCTACACTATACAAATATCCCTCATATCTTAGTATACTAGAAAAGAGAATTATGGATCAACAGGTTTGGATGAAAACAGGTGTGAGCAAATTAAAGGCTGCTGGGGAAGTGCCAGAATCTTTCTAGCAATGTAGGCATGCCACATTTTTCTACTACAACTTGCTATTCTTGCAGAACCAGAGAAATTAGTGGGTCAGTGTGCGATCTGCAAAAAAATATTCATCTAAAGCGGACAAAAACTGCAGTTGTGTGCATGAGGCTTGATAATGGAAAAGTGGCACAGAGTGCAAGGAAAGAACCACTCAGTTTTGAGTCATGCCACACTAACGTAGACAAATATATCAGACTTACCATAAATGTCAGAATTGTCCTCCAGGACCCAGACTTTAAAAAGGCCATCATTCCCTGTAGTTACCAAAGTGGGAGAATCTTTTTCTGAATTACATCCAGACTGGAAAGAAAGTGATGTGATTTGGTCTTCATGAGGTAAGTTGATTGTGGTGTTCAGGATAAAGCTTTAAAATAAAGAGAAAATTAACTTGACGCAAATAACATATATATATATAGATATATATAACAAAGAAAGGGCAGCAGCACTTTTAGATGAAGCTGGGTGCAAAATCCTCTGACCTTAGGCTGTTCGGTCAAATAATTGTAGATATCGCAAAGAGGCAGCACTCCAATGAAAGGTGAAAAACGACCCGCTTTATTTCCCCTGTGCAACGTTTCAACTGCTCATTGCAGTCTTTCTCAAGCATAACAATTGGTGTCACAACATCTATATTTATACCCACAATGCTTAGTGAGTCAATTAACAGAGTGATTAACAATAACATGGTCAATAGTGTTAAAAAAACATAAATTACATTAAAATTTTCATAGTTAAATGTGAGTTCATTACATATATCATGTGTCCAAACCACAGTTTTACATACATAGTGAGATCTCAGACCATCGCAGATAAATATTGCCAAATTCATTAAGTGCCTCGTGCTTTAGTTACAGTGATCACCTGAATGTGCTAATTAGGCGGTCAATAGGCCGCATGATTAAAAAACGTACTACCTTACAAGGGGGAGTGTCGTGATAGCAGCCGTCTTGGCGTCCCTAGGAGCCTTATATACCGCACCCCCTTTTCTCCATTCAATACAATACATGTTATGTCCCCTTTAAGGACTATAATCCTCCGATATTTACGATTTGATATCCTGATTTATTTATTTACTATAACTGTTTGTAATAATCCAGTGAGTAGTGTTTACAACCCGATCATTCTCTATCAGTTTCTTTCCCTGTATAGGTCTCATTGCCGTGCTCTTACCGATCCTGGAGATTACGATGCGTTGAGGGCAAGCTCTTCCTAGTTGCCAGGCAACGGTTCACGTGACTAGTCATGTGACCGGGAGGCCGGACGGGGAGACGCCGCCGTCCGTATCGTCATGCTTCGGTATGAAGGTGGCTGGTGTGTGCATCATGACCGGCGTCACTTCTGGGCGCGGTCTTTGATAGTATGCACCGGTATCCAGGATACCGAGCATGCGCGGTGGGATCCTAGGGACGCCAAGACGGCTGCTATCACGACACTCCACCTTGTACGGTAGTAAGTTTTTTAATCATGCGGCCTATTGACCGCCTAATTAGCACATTCAGGTGATCACTGTAACTAAAGCACGAGGCACTTAATGAATTTGGCAATATTTATCTGCGATGGTCTATGAGATCTCACTATGTATGTAAAACCGTGGTTTGGACACATGATATATGTAATGAACTCACATTTAACTATGAAAATTTTAATGTAATTTATGTTTTTTTAACACTATTGACCATGTTATTGTTAATCACTGTTAATTGACTCACTAAGCATTGTGGGTATAAATATACTTGTTGTGACACCAATTGTTATGCTTGAGAAAGACTGCAATGAGCAGTTGAAACGTTGCACAGGGAAAATAAAGCGGGTCGTTTTTCACCTTTCATTGGAGTGCTGCCTCTTCTTTGCGATAGAGCGATAGAGATATATATATATATATATATATATATATATATATATATATATATATTTATAATGTATTAAGTTAAATCCTTCCACTTGGGATCATATCAAAGCCTAGAATGTTAGTTTTAAAATACCAGGATCAAGCATTTATCAGGGTTCAGTATTTGCTAGAAGTAGTAGTATCTAGTTCTGAGTTTAAAGGGAGCCTGTCATACTAATGGCTCATGACAAGACCGTGTACAAGCGGTGCATGTATTGCGGCAAACAGCAAGTCGGCAATATTTAGGCACCAGCCGGAAGGGCACCATATCATGGATGCGGACCCATTCTCTTGAAGGTAACACAATTTGCGGTCCCCAAAGCACGGCAGGCACACGTCCGTGTGCATAAGCCCTAAACATGATGTCTGAGCTGAAGGCAGCATGTTAAAGGGAGTCTGTCACTTACATAACAGGTTTTAAACTGATAATATAGCTCTATGGGAAGCAAATACATAACTCTGATGGTACCTAGATTCATTTATTGAGAGACTGCAAAGCACCAAAAATTTAGTTTTAATGATATGGAAATTAGATATTGCAAGTGCCCAAGGGCGGCGAGTGTGCTACAAGTGCCCAGTGCTGCTCCTCTGTATTGTCCGGCCAGCTGTGTGGCATCACTTATTTCCATACGTAATCCACTGCCTACACACGTCATCGCCGGGCAGGGAATGCGCAGTACATTGCCCACTGTGGGCAGAGGCATATTGATATACAAAGCACATGCGTCAGTTACTGGTTACTTAACCCCTTAAGGACACAGCCTTATTTCACCTTAAGGACTAGGCCATTTTTTGCAAATCTAACCAGTGTCACTTTAAGTGGTGATAACTTTAAAACACTTTGACTTATCCGGGCCATTCTGAGATTGTTTTTTCGTCACATATTGTACTTCATGACACTGGTAAAATGAAGTAAATAAATTTATTTATTTTTTCTGCATAAAAAAAATACCAAATTTACCAAAAAATTTGAAAAATTTGCAAATTTCAAAGTTTCAGTTTCTCTACTTCTGTAATACACTGCTCAAAAAAATAAAGGGAACACTTAAACAACACAATGTAACTCCAAGTCAATCACACTTCTGTGAAATCAAACTGTCCACTTTGTCACTCAGTGTTGCTTCCTATCAATTTCACATGCTGTTGTGCAAATGGGATAGACAACAGGTGGAAATTATAGGCAGTTAGCAAGACACCCCCAATAAAGGAGTGGTTCTGCAGGTGGTGACCACATACCAATTCTCAGTTCCTATGCTTCCTGGCTGATGTTTTGGTCACTTTTGAATGCTGGCGGGGCTTTCACTCTAGTGGTAACATGAGACGGAGTCTACAACCCACACAAGTGGCTCAGGTAGTGCAGCTTATCCAGGATGGCACATCAATGCGAGCTGTGGCAAGAAGGTTTGCTGTGTCTGTCAGCGTTGTGTCCAGAGCATGGAGGCGCTACCAGGAGACAGGCCAGTACATCAGGAGACGTGGAGGAGGCCGTAGGAGGGCAACAACTCAGCAGCAGGACCGCTACCTCCGCCTTTTTGCAAGGAGGAACAGGAGGAGCACTGCCAGAGCCCTGCAAAATGACCTCCAGCAGGCCACAAATGTGCATGTGTCTGCTCAAACGGTCAGAAACAGACTCCATGAGGGTGATATGAGGGCCCAACGTCCACAGGTGGGGGTTGTGCTTACAGCCCAACACCGTGCAGGACGTTTGGCATTTGCCAGAGAAAACCAAGATTGGCAAATTTGCCACTGGCGCCCTGTGCTCTTCACAGATGAAAGCAGGTTCACACTGAGCACATGTGACAGACGTGACAGAGTCTGGAGACGCCATGGAGAACGTTCTGCTGCCTGCAACATCCTCCAGCATGACCGGTTTGGCATTGGGTCAGTAATGGTGTGGGGTGGCATTTCTTTGGAGGGCCGCACAGCCCTCCATGTGCTCGCCAGAGGTAGCCTGACTGCTATTAGGTACCGAGATGAGATCCTCAGACCCCTTGTGAGACCATATGCTGGTGCGGTTGGCCCTGGGTTCCTCCTAATGCAAGACAATGCTAGACCTCATGTGGCTGGAGTGTGTCAGCAGTTCCTGCAAGACGAAGGCATTGATGCTATGGACTGGCCCGCCCGTTCCCCAGACCTGAATCCAATTGAGCACATCTGGGACATCATGTCTCGCTCAATCCACCAACGTCACGTTGCACCACAGACTGTCCAGGAGTTGGCAGATGCTTTAGTCCAGGTCTGGGAGGAGATCCCTCAGGAGACCGTCCGCCACCTCATCAGGAGCATGCACAGGCGTTGTAGGGAGGTCATACAGGCACGTGGAGGCCACACACACTACTGAGCCTCATTTTGACTTGTTTTAAGGACATTACATCAAAGTTGGATCAGCCTGTAGTGTGTTTTTCCACTTTAATTTTGAGTGTGACTCCAAATCCAGACCTCCATGGGTTAAAAAAATGTGATTTCCATTTTTTTATTTTTGTGTGATTTTGTTGTCAGCACATTCAACTATGTAAAGAACAAAGTATTTCAGAAGAATATTTAATCAATTCAGATCTAGGATGTGTTATTTTTGTGTTCCCTTTATTTTTTTGAGCAGTGTACATAGTATTACCCCCAAAAATTGTGATGACTTTACATTCCCCATATGTCTACTTCATGTTTGAATTATTTTGGGAATGATATTTTATTTTTTGGGGATGTTACAACGCTTAGAAGTTTAGAAGCAAATCTTGAAATTTTTCTGAAATTTACAAAAAAACTATTTTTAGGGACCACTACAGCCCTGAAGTCACTTTGCGAGGCTTACATAATAGAAACCACCCAAAAATAACCCCATTCTATAAACTACACCCCTCAAGGTATTCA
This sequence comes from Bufo bufo, assembly GCF_905171765.1. Lineage (NCBI taxonomy): Eukaryota > Metazoa > Chordata > Amphibia > Anura > Bufonidae > Bufo > Bufo bufo. The sequence goes on along the minus strand of NC_053395.1, from coordinate 107,961,696 downwards.
AAACTGATTTTACAAACTTCGTTAACCCTTTAGGTGTTGCACAAGAGTTATTGGCAAATGGGGATGAAATTGGAGAATTTCATATTTTTCCCCATTTTTTTCCACTAACAAAGCAAGGGTTAACAGCCAAACAAGACTATCTTTATTGCCCTGACTCTGCCGTTTACAGAAACACCCCATATGTAGCCGTAAACTACTGTACGGCCACACAGCGGGGCGTAGAGTGAAAGGTGCGCCGTTTGGTTTTTGGAAGGCAGATTTTGCTGGACTGGTTTATTTACACCATGTCCCATTTGAAGATCCCCTGATGCACCCCTAGAGTAGAAACTCCATAAAAGTGACCCCATCTAAGAAACTACACCCCTCAAGGTATTAAAAACTGATTTTACAAACTTTGTTAACCCTTTAGGTGTTGCACAAGATTTAACGGAAAATAGAGATACAATTTCAAAATTTCACTTGTGGCAGATTTTCCATTTTAATATTTTTTTTCCAGTTACAAAGCAAGGGTTAACAGCCAAACAAAAATCATTATTTATGGCCCTGATTCTGTAGTTTAGAGAAACACCCCACATGTGGTCGTAAACTGCTGTACGGGCACACGGCAGGGCGCAGAAGGAAAGGAATGCCATACGGTTTTTGGAAGGCAGATTTTGCTGGACTGTTTTTTTTTACACCATGTCCCATTTGAAGCCCCCCTGATGCACCCCTAGAGTAGAAACTCCAAAAAGTGATCCCATTTTAGAAACTACGGGATAGGGTGGCAGTTTTGTTGGTACTAGTTTAGGGTACATATGATTTTTGGTTGCTCTATATTACACTTTTTGTGCGGCAAGGTAACAAGAAATAGCTTTTTTGGCACCGTTTTTTTTTTTGTTATTTACAACATTCATCTGACAGGTTAGATCAGGCATCCTCAAACTGCGGCCATCCAGCTGTTGCAAAACTACAACTCCCGGCATGCTCGAACAGCCTACAGGTATCAGCATACAGCAGGGCATTGTGGGAGTTGTAGTTTTACAACAGCTGGAGGGCCGCAGTTTGAGGATGCCTGGGTTAGATCATGTGGTAATTTTATAGGAGCAGGTTGTCACGGACACGGCGATAAAAAAAAATTGTATACATATTTGGTATTTATGTAAGTTTTACACAATGATTTCATTTTTAAAACAAAAAAAAGTTTTAGTGTCTCCATAGTCTAAGAGCCATAGTTTTTTCAGTTTTTGGGCGATTATCTTAAGTAGGGTCTCATTTTTTGCAGGATGAGATGACTGTTTGATTGGCACTATTTTGGGTTGCATATGACTTTTTGATCGCTTGCTATTACACTTTTTGTGACATAAGATGACAAAAAATGGCTTACGGTGGTCACCTGAGGGGTTAGCTCATGTGATATTTTTATAGAGCCGGTCGATACAGACGCGGCGATACCCAATATGTATACTTTTTTTTATTTAAGTTTTACACAATGATTTCATTTTTGAAACAAAAAAAAATCATGTTTTAGTGTTTCCATAGTCTAAGAGGCATATTTTTTTCAGTTTTTGGGCAATTATCTCGGGTAGGGTATGATTTTTGCGGGATGAGATGACCGTTTGATTGTTACAATTTTGGCGTACATGCGACTTTTTTGATCACTTTTATTACCTTTTTTGGGAAGTAAGGTGGGCAAAATTTTAATTTCATCATATTTATTTTAATTTATTTATGGCGTTCACCGTTCGGGTAAAGTAACATGACCGTTTTATAGATCAGGTCGTTACGGACGCGGCGATACCAAACATGTGTAGGGAATTTTTTTTTATTTTAATCAGTGATAAGTGTTTTTTGATTTTTACTTTTTTTTTTACCCAGACCCACTTGGTTCTTGAAGATCCAGTGGGTCTCATGTCTGTATAATACAGTACAGTACACCATATAGTGTTTTGTACTGTATTTTACTTACACTTTGTCTGAACAGATCTCTGCCTTTAGCACAGATCTGTTCAGCACCATGGACAGCAGGATGCCTGAGAAGGCGTCCTCTTGCCATGGGAACCTTCCCAGTCTGCTCAGTTGTAGCCACAACTGCGCAGACGGGGAAGGGTAAGGAGGGGGGCTGTCTGGGGGCTCTCTCCCTCGGGGGGCTGCAAGGGCACAGCAGCCCCCGGATGGGAGAGGGAGGGAGCTCCCTGAGCTGTTAACCTTTTCCATGGAAAGGGTTAAACGGCTGACATCACATCACAGATGTCAGCCGTTTATACCAGGGTGTCAGCAATGTGCTGACACCCTGGTATACCCACTGGCCACCAACGATTTTTCAAGGGGAGGCGGGCGGGGGATCGCGATCCCGCCTGCTGCACCGCCCGCAAACCCCCCCCCCTGCACCTCCCACCGGGATAAAATCATTCAGGGGTGTAGGGGGGGTGAAACATCTATATTTTAGGAATACTAAAGTTTCTGATCCCCGCTGTCAGGGACCGCGGGGATCAGAAACTGCAGAAAGCGCAGCAAACCGCAGGTCTGAATTGACCTGCGGTTTGTTGCGATCACTGACATGGGGGGAGTCACGCGCATTTAGCCGAGGTGCCTGCTCAATGATTTGAGCAGGCAACTTGTTCCGATCATAGCCGGCCGGGCGGCTGTGATCGGAACCACACATGACGTACCGGTACGTCATGTGTCCTTAAGGGGTTAAAGGGGTTATCCCATGAGTAATTAAAAAAATAAAAAATCAGACATCATATAGTACAATACCTTTCTAACCAGTACCTCACATGGATCCAGAGATCTCCCATTTATATCAAGCTGGTAGCTCAAGGGGAGAGTCTCTTCTGCTGCAGATCAGGAGGAGTGTCCATTCCACAGCTCTCTCCCTACCACAGCTCAAGAGGCAGTTGAAAGATGAAACGGAGCATGTGCGGCCTTCGTAATGAGTCGGTCAAAGAAATAGAAAATAAGTGGCACTATACAGATACATATTACTGAAAAACTCAGTAGGTATACAAAATTTTCAATTACATTACAATTACAAAAGTATTCAGATCCAGGTGCTGGTTTGAAAACTGTAAAATATTTTTCGTGGGACAATCCCTTTAACCCCTTAAGGATCCATTTACATGTACGTCATATCCGGCCGTGACTTAAAGGGAACCTGTCACCGGGATTTTGTGTGTAGAGCCGAGGACATGGACTGCTAGATGGCCGCTAGCACATCCGCAATATCCAGTCCCCATAGCTCTGTGTGCTTTTATTCTGTAAAACCGATTTGATACATATGCAAATTAACCTGAGATGAGTCCTGTACGTGAGATAAGTCGGGGACAGGACTCATCTCAGGTTAATTTGCATATGTATCAAATCGTTTTTTTTACACAATAAAAGCACACAGAGCTATGGGGACTGGGTACTGCGGATGTGCTAGCGGCCATCTAGCAACCCATGTCCTCAGCTCTATACACAAAATCCCGGTGACGGGTTCCTTTTAACCCCTTCCAGACCTTTGGGAACCAGTGAGTTCCCGCAATTTGACGTAATAGTACGTCATCGTCCGGTGCCCGCGCGATCACTGCAGAGGCCCGGCAGTCCGTGGTAGCCGGGCCCCTGCTGTATCCGCTGGCATCGCTGTAATAGCCGATGCCAGCGGATTAACCCCTTCTATGCCGCGGTCCGCACTGACCGCGACATAGAAGAGGTTTGTGTCAGGTGAACGATCGCATCGAGTCCCCACACTGCTGTGGCGGGTACCCGATGCGACACAAGGCAGCCCGATGCCGTGCAGAGGCTGCCCAATGCCTTGCACGGCATCGGGAACTGCTTTCTACGGGTGCCAAGGAGATTCAGCCTCAGGCTGGGTCTCCTAGGCCAGTGTTTCCCAACCAGCGTGCCTCCAGCTGTTGCAAAACTACAACTCCCAGCATGCCCGGACAGCCTTTGGCTGTGCGGGCATGCTGGGAGTTGTAGTTTTGCAACAGCTGGAGGAACACTGGTTGGGAAACACTGTCCTAGGCAACCTGTTAGTGTATGACTTAGTGTCATACCCTAACACGAATTGCATTACAATACAGATGTAATAAAAAACAGAAAAAAAAAACATTAGGTATCGCCGAGTCCGAAATGACCGGCTCCATAAATATATATTTACATGATCCACCCTGTCCAATAAACACCATAAAAAATAAATAAAAAAAACTGTAAAAAAAAAAGCCATTTTTGTCACCTTACATCACAAAAAGTGCAACACCAAGCGATCAAAAAGGCGTATGCCCCCAAAATGATATCAATAAAACAGTCACCTCATCCCGCAAAAAATGAGCACCTACCTAAGACAATCGCCCAAAAAATAAAAAACTATAGCTCTCAGAATATGGAGACACTAAAACATAATTTTTTTGTTTCAAAACTGCTATTATTGTGCTAAAGTGAAACACATAAAAAAAAAAATATATATATATATATATATATATATATATATATATATATATATATATATATATTAGGTATCGCCACGTCCGTAACAAACAGCTCTATAAAAATATTACATGACCTAACCACTCAGGTGAACATAGTAAAAAAAAAAAAGACATTTTTGTCACATTACATCACAAAAATCGCAACAGCAAGTGATCAAAAAGGCGTATGCCCACCAAAAAAATATTAATCAGACAGACACCTCATCCCGCAAAAAATGAGACCCTACCTAAGAGAATCGGTCAAAAAATACAAAAACTATGGCTTTCAGACTATGGAGACAAAAATATTTCAGTTTCAAAAATGCTGCTATTGTGTAAAACTTAAATAAGAAAAAGTAGACATATTAGGTATTGTGACTTGCGTAACGATCTGCTCTATAAAAAAAAGTCACATGACCTAATCCCTCAGGTAAACTCAGTAAAAATAAAAAATAAACACGGTGCCAAAACATCAATTTCTTTGTTACCTTGCCTCACAAAAAACTTAATATAGAGCAATAAAAAATCATATGTACCCCAAAATAGTACCAATAAAACTGGCACCTTATCCCGTAGTTTCCAAAATGTGGTCACTTTTGAGTTTTTACTGTAGGGGTGCATCAGGGGGGCTTCAAATGGGACATGGTGTCAAAAAACCAGTCCAGCAAAATCTGCCTTCCAAAAACCGTATGGCATTCCTTTCCTTCTGCGCCCTGCCGTGTGCCCGTACAGCGGTTTACGACCACATATGGGGTGTTTCTGTAAACTACAGAATCAGAGCCATAAATATTGTTTTGTTTGGCTTTTAACCCTTGCTTTGTAACTGGAAAAAAATTAAAATGGAAATCTGCCAAAAAAGTGAAATTTCATCTCTATTTTCCATTAATTCTTGTGGAACACTTAAAGGGTTAACAGAGTTTGTAAAATCAGTTTTGAATACCTTGAGGGGTGTAGTTTCTAGAATGGGGTCATTTTTTGGGTGGTTTCTATTATGTAAGCCTCACAAAGTGACTTCAGACCTGAACTGGTCCTTGAAAAGTGGGTTTTTGAAAATTTCTGAAAAATTTCAAGATTTGCTTCTAAACTAAGTTCTAAGCCTTGAAACATCCCCAAAAAAATAAAATCTCATTACCAAAATGATCCAAACATGAAGTAGACATATGGGAAATGTAAAGTAATAACTATTTTTGTAGGTATTACTATGCATTATAGAAGTAGAGAAATTGAAACTTGGAAATTCGCTAATTTTTCAAAATTTTTCAAATTTTTTTATTTTTTTTATAAATAAAAATTATTATTTTTTTACTCCATTTTACCAGTGTCATGAAGTACAATATGTGACGAAAAAACCTGGATAAGTCAAAGCGTTTTAAAGTTATCACCACATAAAGTGACATGTCAGATTTGCAAAAGCCGGAATTAGACTTACCGGTAATTCAGTTTCCACGAGATCACCACGACGGCTACTAGGAGATTGACCCCTGACCTCTGTAGGGGCAGGAACAGAGAGAGGGTTTAAATCCCCCCCCCCTCCCACCACCAGTGTGTCCAAAATTACAGAGACAGAAAATAGGTGGTGAGAAAAAAATTTTATAAAAAAAATCGAGAGGGTATTACTTCATAACCTCCCGGCTAAAGACTAAATAAAGGGTAGGGAATATATGTGCCATCGTGGTGATCTCGTGGAAACTGAATTACCAGTAAGTCTAATTCCAGCTTTCCACCTCATTACCACGACGGCTACTAGGAGATATAAAAAATTATAACTTTGGGGGGGGGGGGACCGGACCGCCTGAAGGACTTTACGTCCAAAAGACAAGTCTGAACTAGATAGGTCTAGTCTATAATGTTTTGTAAAGGTGTGAATGTTGGACCAAGTAGCAACTTTACAGATGTCCTCAAGAGAAGCTCCAGCCCGCTCGGCCTGGGAGGAGGACATAGCTCGGGTAGAATGAGCCCTTAGATTTGAGGGGCAAAGAAAGGCCTTGGATCTCATAACAGATAGAAATTGAATCCTTAATCCATCGTTCTAGGGAGGACCTGGAAGCTTTTAGACCCTTATTCTTACCTGAGAACAAGACAAACCGGTTGTTGGTTTTACGGAATCCTTTTGAAACTTCAAGATACCGTAAGACCGAGCGTCTTACATCTAGTGAGTGGAAACTAGATTCTCTATCATTAGAGGGATTACCACAAAAAGGAAGGCAAAACTATCTCCTGGTTTCGGTGGAAATCGGATACTACTTTAGGCAGAAACCCAGGATCTAACTTAAGAATAATTCTATCATCGGTGATACGGAGATAGGGTTCTTGTATTGATAGAGCTTGAATTTCGTCTTGCCTTCTTGCGGACGTGATGGCGACCAAAAACACGGTCTTTAGAGATAGATGTTTGGTGAAGCAACTTGACAGGGGCTCAAAAGGGGCAAGTGTTAGGCCTGTGAGCACCGTATTGAGGTCCCAGTTGGGGATCCGAGATTTTAGAGAGGGGCGTAGCCGAGAAGCTGCTTTCATAAATCTTCTGATCCAGCGGTGATTGGCTAGATCTTGATCGAAAAAACAAGCTAGGGTCGAGACCTGTACCTTCAAAGTGGAAGGTCTAAGACCTAATTCGAGACCCTGCTGGAGGAAGTCCAAGATTTTCAGAAAATTGGGCAGCTCTAAGTTTGGGGCAGTGTTACCGATCCAGGAACAGAACCTCTTCCAAATCTTTAGATAGATCGAGAAGGTAACTTTCTTCCTACTCGCTTTCAGGGTAGATATTACTTGGTGGGAAAGCCCCTGTGACTTCAACCTCTGGACCTCAGGATCCAAGCTGATAACTTGAGGAAACTCGGGTTTGGGTGTAAGATTGGCCCTTGATGAAGCAGGTCCCTCCTGGAAGGAAGAGGCCATGGGTCCTCTATTGACAGGTTTTTTTAAGGAAGGGAACCAGCTCCTTTTCGGCCAATAAGGAGCTTTTAGTATTAGAGTTGTATCCTCTCGGTTGAGCTTCTGAATTATCCCGGGAAGTAGAGGCAGGGGTGGAAACGCATAACAGAGGTCCCAGTCCCATTGTATCGTGAGCGCGTCCAGCGCCCAAGGATTGTCCCGTGGGTTCAATGAACAGAATGTTGATACCTTTGTGCTCCTCTTGGAGGCGAACAGGTCCACTTGTGGAGTGCCCCATCTTTCTACTAGAATCTGAAACATGTCCTGATTTAGAGACCATTCGGTATGGTCTATTAACTGGCGACTGAGATAGTCTGCTTCCACGTTCAGTACTCCTTTCAAGTGAATCGCGGAGATGGATCTTACGTGGGACTCCGCCCAATTGAAGATCTTCCTTGCCACGGACATCAGCTTCTCCGATCTTGTCCCTCCCTGTTGAGAGAGGTACGCTACCGTCGTAGTATTGTCAGAAAGAATTTTTACGTGCCGGCCCATGAGAAGGGATTCTGTGGCTTTCAGAGCTTTCCAAACCGCTTCCAGTTCTCTGAAGTTGGAAGATTGAGAGCGGGTTGTTGGCATCCAGGAACCCTGAAAGAAATGATCTCCCACTTTCGCTCCCCATCCTTTTTCGCTTGCGTCTGTAAGCACTTGAATGTAGGGAGTCTTCTCCCAGGTAACTCCCAAGGACAGGTTGTTTGTGCTCTTCCACCAGTCTAAGGAGGTCTTCACCGCTGGAGGGATCAGAACTTTGTGATCCAAAGAAGACTGCTGCTTGTTCCAAATTCTGAGAATCCATGACTGGAGAGATCGAAGGGGGATTGGCTCCATGGGACAGACGGAATGCAGGACGAGAGAAGACCTAGAAGACTCATGGCTTCCCTTATGGGACAAGTCCTCCTGTTCTGAAACCGCCAGACCTTCAACTGGAGGTTTCTGACCTTGTCTGGTGGGAGAAAGGTATGTTGAACTCCGGAATCCAGAACGACCCCCCCAAGAACTGGATTGTGCTGGAAGGTACAAGATTTGATTTCTTCTGGTACACCAACCACCTTAGATCTTGGATGAGAGACAGGAAGGTTAGTAAGTCTGTTCTGAGTTTGTTCTCTGAATTTCCAATCAGGAGGAAATCGTCCAGGTATGGTATAATCACCAGTTCCTTGCACCTCAGGAAGGCCACCATTTCGACCACCAGTTTCGTGAAGACTCTGGGAGCAGATGATATCCCAAAGGGAAGGGCCTTGGATGGCAAATCTTAAAAACTTTTGAGAGTCTGGATGGATTGGGACGTGGTAGTAAGAGTCCTGAAGATCTACTGAACACATCATAGCATCTCTCCCTATTAAAGGTGATCGGGCGGGTGCAGGGGCTGCGCCCGCCCGATCAGCGGCAGGGGTCCAGCAGTCACTGATAGCCGGATCCCTGCTGCATGGTGTGAAATCACCGATGCCAGACATGTGCAGGGTGGCCATCTGGTCCACGAGCTGCTGTGACGGGGACCTGATGGTAGCCCGATGCTTTCCTTAGGCATTGTGGCTGCCTTCTGGGAGAGCCTGTGATATCCAGCCCCCTGGGTCTCACAGGCATGCAGGCTGTAAGTGTATTACAAGTTATTTTGCCCAAATAAAGGGAAAATAAACTGTAAAAAAAATAAATAGGGAAAAAAAGGAAAGTAGACATATTAGGTATCAATTAGGTATTGCCGCGTCCGTATCGACCGGTTCTATAAAAATATCACATGACCTAACCCCTCAGGTGAACACGACCAAAAATAAATAAAAACTGCTAAATAAAATAAAAAATTGTCATCTTACATCACTAAAAGTGCAACATCAAACGATCAAAAAAGCGTATACCCCCAAAAAATAGTACCAATCTAACAGTCACGTCATCCCGCAAAAAATTAGCCCAAAAAATTAAACTATGGCTCTTAGAATACGGAGACACTAAAACATGATTTTTTTTATTTTGTTTCTAAAATGATGATAGTGTAAAACTTACATTAAAAAAAAAAAAGGTAGACATATTAGGTATCACCGCATCTGTAAGAACCTGCAGTATAAAAAAATATCACATGACCTAACCCCTCAGTTTAACACCGTAAAAGAAATTTAAAAAAAAGTCAAAAAAGCCTTTTGTCACAAAAGTGCAATACCAAGCAATCAAAAAGCCATATGCATCCTAAAATAGTACCAAACCGTTATCTATTCCCCCCAAAAAATGAGCCCCTACACAAGACATTCGCCCAAAAAATAAAATAAAAACTACGGCTTTCAGGATGTGGAGACACTAAAAAAAAATTCAAATAGTCATATTTGGTATTGTCGCGTCCATAACAACCTGCTTTATAAAAATACCACATGATCTAACATGATGAAAACAGCTATTTTTTGTTACCTTGCCTCACAAAAAGTGTAATATAAAGCAACCAAAAATCATATGTACCCTAAAATAGTACCAACAAAACTGCCACCTTAACCCATAGTTTTCAAAATGGGGTCACTTTTTTGGAGTTTCTACTCTAGGGGTGCATCAGTGGGGCTTCAAATGGAACATGGTGTCAAAAAACCAGTCCAGCAAAATCTGCCCTCCAAAAACCATATGGTGTTCCTTTCCTTCTGCGCAATGCCATGTGCCCGTACAGGAGTTTACGACCACATATGGGGTGTTTCTGTAAACTACAGAATCAGGGCCATAAATATTGAGTTTTGTTTGGCTGTTAACCCTTACTTTGTTACTGGAAAAAAATTGATTAACATGGAAAATCTGCCCAAAAAGTGAAATTCTGAAATATCATCTCCATTTTCCATTAATCCTTGTGGAACACCTAAAAAGTTAACAAAGTTTGTAAAATCAGTCTTGTACACCTTGAGGGGTGTAGTTTCTAAAATGGGGTCATTTTTGGGTGGTTTCTATTATGTAAGCCTCACAAAGTGACTTCAGACCTGAACTGGTCCTTAAAAAGTAGGTTTTGGAAATGTTCTGCTTCTAAACTTCTAAGCTTTCTAACGTCCCCAAAAAATAAAATGGCATTCACAAAATGATCCAAACATGTAGCAGACATATGGGGAATGTAAAGTAACTATTTTTGGAGGTATTGCTATCTATTATAAAAGCAGAGAAATTTAAATTTGCTAATTTTTCAAAATCTTTTGTAAATGTGGTATTTTTTTAAATAAAAATAATAAAAATATATATATATATATATATATATATATATATATATATATATATATATATATATATTTTGACTCAATTTTACCACTGTCATGAAGTACAATATGTGACGTGAAAATCTCAGAATGGCCTGGATAAGTAAAAGTGTTTTAAAGTTATCACCACATAAAGTGACGTGTCAGATTTGCAAAAGATGGCTTGGTCCTTGAGGTGAAATATGTCAGGGTCCTTAAAGGGAATCTGTCACCTATTTTAAGCCTATAATACTGTTAACATAGCAACGTGCAATAAAGTACCTTCATTCCTGCATGTGTCCTCTTTCTTTTATTCAACTTTTCATTCAGATGAATAAGAGATTTTTCTGATATGCAAATTATGTCTCAAGGTGCCCAGAGGGGCGTTATTACTCTGCTCTAGTGCCCAGTAACGCCCCCCTGCAGTGCCCAGCCCGCCTTTCTTCCAAGCCCAGCACGCCTCCTAAGAAATAAATGTACTCCCACATCGGAGCCCCCTCCACTACGTCATTTAATTTATTCGCTGCACCGTCCTTGCTTCCTCCTCTCTTGGCCTCCGAAATCCCGCGCAGGATCGCTAAGTGCCTGCGCCTGTACTATACTCCTGCTCCAGAGGGCAACAGCGCTCTGATTAAGTCACTGGGCTCGGCACATGCCCAGTGACACTGAGGCTGTTGCCCTCAGGGGCAGGAGTATCGTACAGGCGCAGGCACTTAGCAATACTGTGCCTGCGGGGGATTTAGGAGGCCAAGAGAGGAGGAAGCAAGGACGGTGCAGTGGATAAATTAAATGACGTAGTGGGGGGGGGGGGGGGGGGGGCGCCGTTCGGCTCCGATGTGGGAGTACATTTATTTCTTAGGAGGCGTGCTCAAAGTAAGTCAAAAGTAAAGAAGAAAGATGCAGAGAACTGCTCCTCTGCTGTCATCATCAACAGACTTGAAGGCCGGTAAGTACAGTAATGTAACTTTATAGACAGACTTTTGTTCCGCTGGGTTTTAGGCAATCCTACTGTATGAATTCAGTGGTCTTATCAAATTTGTTTCTGATTAGACTTCAAGGACAGCCCGTGTCGGTGAATCTTTTCTTTAGGATTAGTTCTTGTTGATAGAAGGTATTAGGGCTGCAACGATTAATCAAAGTTATCGATAATATTTGATAATGGGATTCGTTGTCAACGAATCCAGTTATCGAATAATCGGCCGATTCGTTGCTATCTGGGGCGGGAGCGGGCAGTCAGGGTCCTTAATCGGCAGTAACTTTTACTTCAACTTTAAATCAGCACATCTTTATTAACTTACAGCTAAGCTCCGGTAACAGGCAGAGCGGGCGGCGGCGTTACGTCACTTACTCACGTGACGCGCCTGCTCCGCCTGCTTCATTCATAAAGTGGGCGGAGCAGACGCGTCACGTGAGTGACGTTACGCCGCCGCCCGATCTTCCTGTCACCGGAGCTTCATTGTATTTGTAAGGTAATAAAGATCATAGAGCTGATTTAGAGTTCAAGTAAAAGTTACTGCCAGTTAAGGAATAGTCTGAATACTGATGTGGCCAGTGTATTGGGAGATCTGTGGATGGCACGGTTATGGGGAGGGGGATCTGTGGATGACACATATAGCATAAGATGCTATATAGTGTCATCCACAGATCCCCCTCCCCATAACAGTACCACTGCCATCCACAGATCCCCCCCTCCCCATAACAGTACCACTGCCATCCACAGATCCCCCTCCCCATAACAGTGCCATCCACAGATCCCCCCTCCCCATAACAGTGCCATCCACAGATCCCCCCTCCCCATAACAGTGCCATCCACAGATCCCCCCTCCCCATAACAGTGCCATCCACAGATCCCCCCTCCCCATAACAGTGCCATCCACAGATCCCCCCTCCCCATAACAGTGCCATCCACAGATCCCCCCTCCCCATAACAGTGCCATCCACAGATCCCCCCCCTCCCCATAACAGTACCACTGCCATCCACAGATTCCCCCCCATAACAGTACCACTGCCATGCACAGATCCCCCCTCCCCATAACAGTGCCATCCACAGATCCCCCCTCCCGATAACAGTGCCATCCACAGATCCCCCCTCCCCATAACAGTGCCATCCACAGATCCCCCTCCCCATAACAGTGCCATCCACAGATCCCCCATAACAGTGCCATCCACAGATCCCCCATAATAGTGTCATCCACAGATCTCCCATAACTTGTCTTTTTTACATTGTAAAGCAAAATTTAATTATGTAACTCCTAAATTTGTTTTAATATGGCCTTTGCACATAATTTTTCAAGTAAAATCATATAAACCCCTTTTTGTAATTTAGGTGTTTTTTCCCAATTAATCGATTAATCAATGAAATTATCGACAACTAATCGATTATTCAAACAATAGTTAGCTGCAGCCCTAGAAGGTATCATCATTTGTGAAGTTAGGTCTGATCTTTTTAAATTGACTGTATGGAAAGATTTGTAGCCATTTTTTATGGTGTTAGTCGGAATAGTGAATATTAGCTGTTGGTATCAACAGATTCGAAGTATGTCTTAGTATGGAGAGTGTTGTTACAGCAGGAGACAATGATGTCTTAACACTCTCAGTCCTGCAGTAATTTAGAGTGTGGGAGATGCCCCAGTTTGCTGTATTCCGAGAATGACAAAAGTGTCTATCCCTGCACCAGAATTATCATTAAGCCTGAATCTGGTGCGGGTCTAAACCTGTCTTAGGTTACACCATCTGTAGGATTAGTAAATCTACACCTGTGTGTTTCAATAATAATTTTATTGAATCCTAAATACCAGCAGATCTGGCACAATTGCCTTGTCGTGGTGGGCAAGATGTCAGAGGCTGCAAAGTAATTGGTCTAGTTCCCTATTCAATAACCTAGCATTGTATGGTTACCTCTGCTGCTTCTCACTGTATTTCCAGAACTTCAGATGTACTTCAAGACAATGTGTTCCTTTTCTTTTCAACTCTTCAACAGTTGCTAGCCAGTTTCCCTTTGCATTGAATGCAGCCTTTACCAAATCCAAATGCTGTAGTCCGGCTTGATTGACAAACTCTTGTTGTATGATATCTAGCTATACGCAAGAACACTTATGTTACCATAATGCAACTAATAGATACACATCCACAAAAACGTATTGGAATACATAACTTAACGGTATCACATTTTAAAACCTTGGTAATACAAGCAAGGAGTACAAAATGTGCCTGAGTAATCAGCCGTGTTTCTGTATGAATATTACTGGGGATAGCTGCAGGGGGCTGCTCTGCAAACGAAACGCTTTTCTTAACTGCAAAAAAGTACTCATTTATTATTAGTGGCTATGTCTGAGACCAATGAGCTACCCCAAGTGTGGAAGTTACATTGGAACCTGTCAACATGAAAATGCTAAATAATCCACAAGCAGCATGTTATAGAGCAGGAGGAGAAGATTGGTATACAGTTTAGTGACCGTGGCATAAAAAGGGTTAATCTGCTGGCATCTGCCTTTACGGCGATGTCGGTAGATACAGCAGGGGCCCGGCTATCAGTGACTGCCAGGCCCTTGCACTGATTGGGAGGACACCAGAGCGGTGCCCGTCCATCAGCATGACGTAATAGTACGTGAAATTGCGGGAAGTCACCTCCCGCTATGACGTACTATTACGTCATTGGTTAGGAAGGGGTTGAAGAGGACTTGTTACCACAAAATGTAATACAATCTGAAAGCAGGAGACACCATGGAGTAGGGGTGGGCGATATAGACGATATAGGCGATATGCGATATAAATTTGTGCCACGATATGGATTTTGAGCATATCGCCTATATCGCCGGACCGCGATATGATCGCGCTCTCTGCGCGCACCATCTTCTCCTGAGCCGGCACACTGGGCACAGTGGAGAAGGAGAGAGTCCCTCCCTCCCCATTGTGCGCGGCTGCCGCTGACCACCAATGACAAAAGAGGAGGAGGGGAGGGACTGACAGTAAATCATTGAGTAAGTTTTCACGATCTCAGTGAGCGCGTGAAAACTCAAATCCGATGGGATATTCTAACCCCCAGGCGTTCCCATGGTGACAGGGACGCTTGCCTGGGGTTAGAATATACAGGGCCACGCCGCTGACAGTAGAACATTTAAAAACTAATCAGTAACTGTAACTTTAACTTTATTCATTGGTGATCTCTTTACTGTATACCTTACTAGGTCTTAGCTCCGGTAACAGCAGGCAGTGCGGGGGGCGGCGCTCACTCACTGACGTCACGCGCCTGCTCCTCCCACTAGGCGGCGCAGGCGCGTGACGTCAGTGAGTGAGCGCCGCCCCCCGCACTGCCTGCTGTTATCGGAGCTAAGACCTAGTAAGGTATACAGTAAAGAGATCACCAATGAATAAAGTTAAAGTTACTGATTAGTTTTTAAATGTATTCCTGTGAGCGTCGGGGGGGAGATCTGTGGATGGCACCGTTTAGGGGAGGGGGGGGGATATGTGGATGGCACCGTTTAGGGGAGGGGGGGGGATCTGTGGATGGCACCGTTTAGGGGAGGGGGGGGGGGGGATGTGTGGATGGCACCGTTTAGGGGAGGGGGGATCTGTGGATGGCACCGTTTAGGTGAGGGGGGAGATCTGTGGATGGCACCATTTGGGGGGGGGGGGATCTGTGGATGGCACCGTTTAGGGGAGGGGGGGGATCTGGATGGCACCGTTTAGGGGAGGGGATCTGTGGATGGCACCGTTTAGGGGGGGGGGGGGGGGGATCTGTGGATGGCACTATTTAGGGGAGGGGGGGATCTGAGGATGGCACCGTTTAGGGGAGGGGGGGGATCTGTGGATGGCACCGTTTAGGGGAGGGCTGGATCTGTGGATGGCACCGTTTAGGGAGGGGGGGGATCTTTGGATGGCACCGTTTAAGGGAAGGGGGATCTGTGGATGGCACCGTTTAGGGGAGGGGGGGGGGGGGGGAT
Organism: Bufo bufo; assembly: GCF_905171765.1. Taxonomy (NCBI): domain Eukaryota; kingdom Metazoa; phylum Chordata; class Amphibia; order Anura; family Bufonidae; genus Bufo; species Bufo bufo. The sequence continues at coordinate 107,946,204 of NC_053395.1, read as the reverse complement.
CTGTGGATGGCACAGTTTAGGGGAGGGGGGGATCTGGCGATGGCACCGTTTAGGGGAGGGGGGGGATCTGGGGATGGCACTGTTTAGGGGAGGGGGGGGGGGGGGGGGGGGGATCTGTGGATGGCACCATTTAGGGGAGGGGGATCAGCTCCCTGCTGCTGTGTGCACAAAGCACAGGGCAGCAGGGAGAGTGTAAAGTCCTATTCACCCTAATAGAGCTCTATTAGGGTGAATATGACAAGGGTTCTACGTTCTAGCCCTTAAGGAGACTAATAGTTATTAAATAAAAAGTAAAAAAAAGTTTAAACACGCCCCCCCCAAATATAGAAAACAATATATCGCAATATATATCGCATATCGCACATGCTTAAAATTATATCGCAATATAGATTTTAGGCCATATCGCCCACCCCTACCATGGAGATTGAAATTTTTTGGGGAAAAGATTCAGTAAAACTTGTAATTTTTACATTTATATCTGCAGCCGCGTGAAGTGCTATTGGAAATAGAGGGAGGGGTTTATCAGTGAATAACAGCTCTTTCTCATGTACACTTGTATACAGTAAGGAAGAGAAGTATTTGAACACCCTGCGATTTTGCACGTTCTCCCAATTAGAAATCATAGAGGAGTCTGAAATTCACATTGTATGTGCATTCCCACTCAGACAGAATAAAAAAAATATAATAATTCAGGAAATCACATTGTATGATTTGTAAAGAATTTATTTGTCTTAGGCCTCTTTCACACTACCGTTTTTTTTTTCCCCCCGTTTTGCGGGCCGTTTTTTGCGTTCCGTATACGGAACCATTCATTTCAATGGTTCGCCAAAAAACGGAATGTACTCTGTATGCATTCCGTTTCCGTATTTCCGTTCCGTTGAAAGATAGAACGTGTCCTATTATTGCCCGCAAATCACGTTCCGTGGCTCCATTCAAGTCAATGGGTCCGCAAAAAAAAACGGAACACATACGGAAATGCATCCGTATGTCTTCCGTATCCGTTCCGTTTTTGCGGAACCATCTATTGAAAATGTTATGCCCAGCCCAATTTTTTCTATGTAATTACTGTATACTGTATATGCCATATGGAAAAACGGAACGGAAACGGAAACACAACGGAAACACAACGGAAACCAAAAAACGGAACGGATCTGTGAAAAACGGACCGCAAAACACTGAAATAGCCATACGGTAGTGTAAAAGAGGCCTTACACTGCTAAACATAAGTATTTGAACACCTGAGAAAATCAGTGTTAATATTTGGTACAGAAGCCTTTGTTTGCAATTACAGAGGTCAAACGATTCCTGTAGTTCTTGACCAGGTTTGCACACACTGCAACAGGGATTTTGGTAATAAAGAAAAGGGTGGTCCGTCAAGGGGTCTTCCATAGGTAGAGGCCCGTATTTTCCCTATAGTAGGATATATTCTCTAACAAAATGCGTAGGGACATTGAGTATATTTCCACATTAGTTCTCCACCCTCATAAGTGAGAGGACCATAGGGCATCTGGATCATCATAATGTCTCACCACTCATCCACCCCTCCAATTATCATGGGGTTTCTCCCTCTTTAATTTGTCATCTGATCCCAGCAAGGGTCTTTAGAGGCTATAACCCTATTTGAATGAGAGCGGACACTATCACATGTCTCTTGTGATCTTTTCCTAATAAGGGTCACTAGCGGTTAATGAGTAGTGGACACTATCATGTGCCATTAAGAGTTAATACACCCTATGTCCGTAGATCTGACTGCCAAGCAAGTCCCTGCTCAGGTCCCATGCTGGAAGGGATGGTTCTTATCCTCTCCAGCACCTGCAGGAGTGTAGTTGCAGGAGCCGTATTGCTATAGACATCGGCCCCTCCCACCACTGCTACCTCTCCTGGACAGCTGCCACTGCGCTCCGCCACGATCACGCCCCCATGTTATGACACTCATGGGGCGCCGTGACGTCGGTGAGGCTGCGCCGCGAATGGGCTGCCCTTCTGGCGATAGCGCATGCGCAAGTGGGGACGCGGCCGGCCGCATCACATGACATCTACATAATCGCGAGGGTGGTGGCCACGCCCGTCGCGCATGCGCCCAGCCACCTTTCCCCTTCCATATAAACTTAACAGCGCGCTTGGACGCGCTGTCAGGTGCTGTCAGATGGGCGGCACTCTTGCCTGTCCTGCTGCACCTCATGGTAAAGGCCACACGCTCTCCATGAATAACAGTGAGTAACTTATCACATGCCATCATATTGAGTTGTAGCTAGTGCTCCAGCCTGATTGTACCTTTATTGATGTCTTTCACTTTAAAGGAATCTGGGTTGATTTGGACTAAGTCCTGCTAAGTCTGCGCCATCTCAATTTATACCCCCTCCCTGCATCTGTTATAACTACACAGTTGGTCTGAGAGCGAGGGGCCGTACTCTACCTAAGACCCTTGTCCCCTGACGAGTTAAGGGGTCTTCCATAGGTAGAGGCCTGTATTTTCCCTATAGTAGGATATATTCTCTAACGAAACGCGTAGGGACATTGAGTATATTTCCCCATTAGTTCTCCACCCTCATATAAGTAGATAACCCGGGTCTGTAAGCCCCAATAGGGCCTATTCCCTGTCCCCACAGGGTCACCTAGGGTTATCTATTTTAGGGTCAGGTTCCGGACGGGACCAGCCCTTGCGGGGATAGGACCCAGTGTTAGGAGGCACTTCAGGGTATAACAGGCCAAGTAGGGCATTAACAGGGACAGATTTTCCCTGTGGCCCTCTCGCACAAAGTGACCGCCAACTGGAGGACGTATCCAGATGTGAAAACACCTCTCCGTGGGTATTGGACTTGAAGGTCCTGTTTGTCCACCACCAGTAAGATCCACCCTTTTCTCGCCTCATGGCATGTCTATAGACCTTCGGCATACGGCCACAATCTTCATTCTGTTTATGTCTATAGGTCATACAGTCCACCTTCCGCCCCACCCAGAGGCGTGAACGTGGACTTGACCATCAGGCGACCTGCCACCCCAGGGGTGCCCTGCTGTTGTTTGTTTCGTTTGTCTGTTAGGGGTTTCCTTCCCAATTTTGGGGATCTTAAATTATCCTAATAAAAGTTAGGTTTTAATACGTTACTACCCTTTATTTTTCAAACAGGGATTTTGGCCCACTCCTCCACACAGATCTCCTCTAGATAGGTCAGGTTTCGGGGCTGTCGCTGAGCAACACAGAGTTTAAGCTCCCTCCAAAGATGTTATATTGGATTTAGGTCTGGAGACTGGCTCGGCCACTCCAGAACCTTGATATGCTTCTTACGGAGCCACTCCTTGGTTATCCTGGCTGTGTGCTTCGGGTCGTTGTCATGTTAGAAGACCCAGCTACGGCCCATATTGAATGCTCTGAGGGAAGGAGGTTGTTGCTCAAAATCTCACAATAAATGGCCCCATTTATCCTCTCCTTAATACAGTGCAGTCGTACTGTCCCCTTTGCAGAAAAGCACCCCCAAATCATGATGTTACCAACCCCATGCTTCAGAGTAGGGATGCTGTTCTTAGGATGCAACTCATCCTTTTTTCCTCCAAACACGACGAGTGACGTTTAAGCCAAAAAGTTCTACTTTGGTCTCATCTGACCACAAGACTTTCTCCCATGCCTCCTCTGGATCATCCAGATGGTTATTGGCAAACTTCAGACAGGCCTGGACATGTGATGACTTGAGCAGGGGAACCTTCTGTGCAATACATGATTTGAAACCATGACTGCGTAGTGTTCTACCGACAGTGACCTTTGAAACTGTGGTCCCTGCTCTCTTCATGTCATTGACCAGCTCCTCCCTTGTAGTTCTGGGCTGATTCCTTACCTTTCTCATCATCAGTGATACCCCACAAAGTGAGATTTTGCATGGAGCCCCAGTCCCAGGGAGACTGACAGTCCTCTTTAGCCTCTTCCAATTTCTAACAATTGCTCCAACAGATGATCTATTTTCTCCAAGCTTCTTGGCAATTGCCCCGTAGCCCTTTCCAGAGTTGTGGAGGTCCACAATTTTGTCTCTGGTGTCTTGACAGCTCTTTGGTCTTGCCCATGGTAGTAGTGGGCGTCTGACTGACAGGGGTCTTTAAAGAGCTCAGACAGGTGCTACTAAGTTAGATTAATGAGTGGAGTGGAATAGAGGTGGACTTTTTAAAAGGCACAGTAACAGGTCTTTGAGAGACCGAATTCTTGCTGTTTCTCAGGTGTTTAAATACTTATGTTCAGCAGTGCAAGACAAATAAATTATGTAAAAATCATACAATGTGATTTCCAGATTTTTTTATTTTATTCTGTTTCTCAGAGTGGGAATGCACCTACAATGTGAATTTTAGACAGGGTATTCAAATACTTCTGTTCCTCACTGTACCCAGTTGTTAGAAAGGCAAAGATAAATGTAACTATAGGTTTTACCTAATCTTTTATAAATGATTCTGCTCAGCTTTTCCTGCTCTATAACATGGTACTTTCAGATTGCATTGCGTTTTGCAGTGACAGGTCCTCTTACTTCTTCAGACAGCGCTGGGGAGGTCACTGGCTGGCTGGGGAGGTCACTGGCTGGCTGAATGTGGGTGCGGTTAGCCATGTTAATAAGTTTAACTCCAGATTTATCACTGAAACTTTTAAAACGTTGCAAAAAAGTCACAGCCTAACTACAGTAGGAGGGTGGAGTGGGAAAACTGGAGCAGCTTTTCTAGAGAAAGTGTTAGGTTTAAAGAAAAGACATTTATCAAACGTGACATTTGATAAATGTGGCACAAAGTATAACAATGCAGACTCAAGCAAAACGGACTTCAAATATTGCTCTCAATGATAAGTCCCCCGCAGTGTGCACCTTTAAACCCAATGTGAAGAAATAGTTCACATGTGTTGTCAACGAAGAGATGAAAAAAAAAAAAAAAGAAATCTTGGATTGTGGCTATAATTCAAATAGTGATCACAAACTTACGTTATAGAGTTGTTTGTCATCATGCAGTGAGTAAAACTGAAGATGACCTGGCTTGCCATTGAGCACTAAAGCCTTGGTTCTAGGATCAAATATCAAGCCTGTCTTTACATCATTTCCTGAAAAAGAAAAAAAAAATTTTTTTTTAATGGAAATTAAAAATAAGACTACATGAAGCCATCAAGCGCAACACTTTGTTTGCCCCTCAAATAATCCTACTTTAAAGGGAAAACTAAGTGGAACAAATTAGGAAAATCCTACTTTTCGGTGTAGAGGGTCACAAAACTTAAAATAAAACAAAAATATAAAACGAAAGTAAAAAAAAAGAATGATCCGACTTATGTTTTAACACGTGCAACTTTATTAATATAAAACCATATCACTACTGTAAGGCAAATGAACATAAAATCATATAGGGTTCCCTAGTTGCTAAACGGCAGCGACTCACTTTGGTGGACGTAGGCTGTCTATATTGTAGAAATGATCAAGATGACAACTTTCCCAAGGACAGCCATGTGAACAGGTTCTCAGGTGCCCAAACCATTACTATCAGCCGCCCCCCCCCCCCCCCCCCCCCCCCCCCAACTTCAACCTCATTCTTCAGAGCTTGACCCACCGTGCACTCATTGGAGGGGTCTACACTCATCAGGATGCTGTATGCTGGTAGGGAAAAGGACCTGTGATGACATCACCATGTGACCAGTAATATGCACAATACTGGTCACACGACAATAACATCAGCACAGGTCCTTTATCCTACAACATCCAGGAAGTCTTACTGCAGGAGAATCTTCCTGCTGTTTTTATGTAGAGATGCAGGTGACAGGTGTGTGCTTCATGGAAACAATGGTATATGCCTGTATTAATGTGATGCACACGGTGTTATTACTTTAGTACTTCTATTTGCCATAAATAGTAAAAGTGACCACCCCATCAAGTACCTCCTCATATAATCGGCAACATGGTGCTAATGTGAGATACATGATGGGGTCATTTACTATTAATATGAAGCGCATGTTTAAAAATAAAATAGTTCATATAAATGAATGGCAGAATACTGTAATTAATACAGCCCGAACTCCTTAACATGCATGTGCCAGTCTTCACTACAATTCTATATTCCGCATACTATGAAGTAGATACAGTTGGTGTCAGTATACATTGCACCTCTAGTATTCTATTCAAAAATAACACACACCAAACAGTTTTATGTAGAGATTACGATATACTTTGAACTGTGCCATTGCTTGTTAAAATCTCACACAAACTTTCAGCTCTTTTTAAGCACTGTTATTTCTTTCATGAAATGCACATTTAGTTTTAACTGTTGACTTGTTTGTTTCTAAATAACGTACGATTTTAATTCAAGACAGGAGACTCCATTATGCTAATATCTTTCTCTTTTTACTCCCAGCAGCAAAATAGTTAACTTAAACAGAGAAACATTTTTTATAAAATATGTAAATGAGCCTCTAGGAGTATCCAATGAACGGACAGCAAAGGTTATATACGGTTTAGCCCCACATAAAAACGTCCTATCTTGCTGCTCCCAGAAAGATATGTATTGAAGTTCTTTTGTCATATAAATAGTTATATTATTTTATATATACACTTATTATAAATATTTCTTATATGGAATATTTATTCTTCTATATGGTTGTGGGCAATGTATGTTGCCATTTGTTTGTCAAAACGCTATGCTGCATGCGATTATTTTTCATAAAAATTTGGTTACACACATATTAATGTGTTTCTCCTGCTTTCAGTTCCCCCTAATTAGATTTATTGCCTACTTTGCATTTGCACCGCTTCTTTCCTCTATGCTAACTTACCTATAGTAACATTGTCACAGTTTACTTTCATTTTACCTCAGCACCTGACCCCCAGTGAGCATGTGCGGCTGGTCATCAGCCTGCGCACCCTTTTCTCCTCATTCAGAGATATCTTCTGTTGCTCCGTTCGTCTCAGAAGAAAACTGCCAGCCAATTTCATTCCTTATCCTCTGCTGCCAACTAGTGATAGTTTTCATAATATCCTTTACATATACTGTTCTTCATTACAATTTCTTTATATTGGTGTATATTGTGACATTTTATAATTTCAGCATTTTCCTTAATTGGATATATATATATATATATATATATATATATATATATATATATATATATATATATATATATATATATATATATATATATATATATATATATATATATATATAACATGTCTGCTGAAAATCATAAAAATATTCCTGGAACCCCAGGTTCACTTATTGTGGAGGAAGACCTCCTCCAATCCATGGTCAATGAAACAGTATCTAGATCTGTACAATGTGAAGTCGACAGCCATTGCAAAATATCATTACACAATCTGTGACCATGGCTATGACTAATGCGCAAACCTCGCAAAAACCAAAATGACCCTGTTACCCCGTCCGACCAATTCTGGTCTACGGAGGAAACCTCTTCCTGCCTTGCGGATGGTTTTAAGAGGGGTAAAACCGCCTTAAAAAAGGAGATTTTCTACCGATCCCACTACTAAAAAGCTAAAAAAAAAAAAATACATGATAATTGGGATCAGGAAAAATCTAGAGCTTTTATAAAAAGCACTATAACCACTGACGTCAACCTTCTGCCCCTGAGGTTGACGTCACCAAGCGGGCATCTAAGGCTTTAAGAGTTAAAGAGGACCTTTCACTAGAATAAAAAATCTAAACTAAGCATACAGACATGGAGATTGGCGCCCAGGGATCTCCCTGCACTTACTATTATCCCTGGGCGCAGCTCCGTTCTCCCGGTATAGGCTCCGGTATCTTCATATGTTCGGCTCAACTGGGTGGAGCCTGCCAGCGTCTCCTTTTCCCAGGCTGTAGCGCTGGCCAATCGCAGCGCTCAGCTCATAGCCTGAGAGTTGTTTTTTTTTTCCTCAGGCTATGAGCTGAGCGCTGCGATTGGCCAGCGCTACAGCCTGGGAGAAGGAGACGCCGGCAGGCTCCACCCAGTTGAGCCGAACATATTAAGATGCCGGAGCCTATACCGGGAGAACGGAACGGCGCCCAGGGATAATAGTAAGTGCTGGGAGATCCCTGGGCGCCGCTCTCCATGTCTGTATGCTTAGTTTAGATTTTTTATTCTAGTGAAAGGTCCTCTTTAATCCGGACTCATTTAACTCTTCCCCTCCTGAATCCTCTAGTGAAGATAATTCTTCTAAGGCCTCATGCACACGACTGTTGTGTGCATCCGTGGCCGTTGTGCCGTTTTCTTTCGCGGACCCATTGACTTTCAATGGGTCCGTGGAAAAAACGGAAAATGCACCGTTTTGCAGCCGCATCCGTGATCCGTGTTTCATGGCCGTGAAAAAAATATGACCTGTCCTATTTTTTTCACGGCCAACGGTTCACGGACCCATTCAAGTCAATGGGTCCGTGAAAGAACACGGATGCACACAAGATTGGCATCAGTGTCCGTGATCCGTAGGTTAGTTTTTATACAGACGGATCCGAAGATCCGTCTGCATAAAGCTTTTTCAAAGCTGAGTTTTACTCAGAACCGACAGTATATTCTAACACAGAAGCGTTCCCATGGTGATGGGGACGCTTCTAGTTAGAATACACTACAAACTGTGTACAAGACTGCCCCCTGCTGCCTGGCAGCACCCGATCTCTTACAGGGGGCCGTGATCAGCACAATTAACCCCTTCAGGTGCGGCACCTGAAAGGGTTAATTGTACTATCATATCCCCCTGTAAGAGATCAGGGCTGCCAGGCAGCAGGGGGCAGACCCCCCCCCCCCCCCCAGTTTGAATATCATTGATGGCCAGTGCGGCCCCCCCCCCCCCTCTATTGTAATTATTCGTTGGTGGCACAGTGTGCGCCCCCCCCCTTCCTCCCTCTATTGTAATAATTCGTTGGTGGCACAGTGTGCGCCCCCCATCGGCCCCCCCCTCCCTCTATAGCATTAACAACATTGGTGGCCAGTGTGCGGCCTCCCATCTCCCCCCCCCCCATCATCATTGGTGGCAGCGGAGTTCCGATCGGAGTCCCAGTTTAATCGCTGGGGCTCCGATCGGTAACCATGGCAACCAGGACGCTACTACAGTCCTGGTTGCCATGGTTACATAGCAATAGTACAATAGTAGAAGATTCATACTTACCGGCTGCTGCGATGTTCGTGTCCGGCCGGGAGCTCCACCTACTGGTAAGTGACAGCCTCAGGTCTGTGCGGCGCATTGCTAAATGAACTGTCACTTACCAGTAGGAGGAGCTCCCAGCCGGACGCGAACATTGCAGCTCCCAGGTAAGTATGAATCTTTTACTATTGTACTATTGCTAGTAACCCGCTGCCACCAATGATCGGGGGGGGGAGATGGGAGGCCGCACACTGGCCACCAATGTTGTTAATGCTATAGAGGGGGGGGGGGGGGGGCGATGAGGGGCGCACACTGTGCCACCAACGATTTATTACAATGGAGGGAGGAAGGGGGGGGGGGGGGGGGGGCGGGGGGGGGCGCACACTGTGCCACCAACGAATTATTACAATAGAGGGAGGAAGGGGGGGGGCGGGGGGGGCGCACACTGTGCCACCAACGATTTATTACAATAGAGGGAGGAAGGGGGGGGCGCACACTGTGCCACCAACGAATTATTACAATAGAGGGAGGAAGGGGGGGGGCGCACTGGCCACCAATGATATTCAAACTGGGGAGGGGGGGGGGGGGGGGTCTGCCCCCTGCTGCCTGGCAGCCCCGATCTCTTACAGGGGGATATGATAGTACAATTAACCCCTTCAGGTGCGGCACTTGAGGGGTTATTTGTGCTGATCACGGCCCCCTGTAAGAGATCGGATGCTGCTAGGCAGCAGGGGGCAATCATGTACACAGTTTGTAGTATATTCTAACTAGAAGCGTCCCCATCACCATGGGAACGCCTCTGTGTTAGAATATACTGTCGGAAATGAGGTTTCACGATCTAACTCATATCCGACAGTATATTCTAACATAGAGGCGTTCCCATGGTGATGGGGACGCTTCAAGTTAAAATATACCATCGGATTGGAGAAAACTCCGATCCGATGGTATAAAAGGGACTCCAGACTTTACATTGAAAGTCAATGGGGACTGATCCGTTTGAAATGGCACCATATTGTGTCAACGTCAAACGGATCCGTCCCCATTGACTTGCACTGTAATTCAGGACGGATCCGTTTGGCTCCGCACGGCAAGGCGGACACCAAAAAGACTTTTTTTTCATGTCCGTGGATCCTCCAAAAATCAAGGAAGACCCACGGATGAAAAAACGGTCACGGATCACGGGAAAACGGGACCCGTTTTTGCGGACCGCAAAAAAATACGTTCGTGTGCAGGAGGCCTAAGAGTGATATAATATCTCCTTATGTAGACATTTCTGATGGAGGAGACAAACCTGGAAGAAGGAAACCTTTCTTCATCCAATATTTTGGACGGATCAGGGGTAATTTCTTTGACCCGGGAATGATTAAGCATCCCAGGTTAGGAGAATGGGTACCATTACCCCAGGTGTCTAAATTTGTTTCTTCTTGGCTCAAAAAGCCACTAGAAAGATCAACAAGAAACAAACTACAAGCCGAATGCCCCTAGACCCACTCTGCCACATAAAATTTCAGATACGCCTAAAATTGATCCAATCTTGGTTAAATGTTTATCAAAATCGGGGAAAAATCCCCAAAAAGGAGTAGATCGTTCCTTTAGGACAATCCAAGATAGATTACTAGACATGGTCAGTCCTTTGACAAAAATATTAGATATGACCGAACAGGCTTCCACTTCAGACAAACGTGTGGATTTATCAGTCTTAGGCCTCATGCACACGAACGTATTTTTTTGCGGTCCGCAAAAACGGGTTCCGTTTTTCCGTGATCCGTGACCGTTTTTTCATCCGTGGGTCTTCCTTGATTTTTGGAGGATCCACGGACATGAAAAAAAAAGTCTTTTTGGTGTCCGCCTGGCCGTGCGGAGCCAAACGGATCCGTCCTGAATTACAATGCAAGTCAATAGGGACGGATCCGTTTGACGTTGACACAATATGGTGCCATTTCAAACGGATCCGTCCCCATTGACTTTCAATGTAAAGTCTGGAGTCCCTTTTATACCATCGGATCGGAGTTTTCTCCAATCCGATGGTATATTTTAACTTCAAGCGTCCCCATCACCATGGGAACGCCTCTATGTTAGAATATACTGTCGGATATGAGTTAGATCGTGAAACCTCATTTCCGACAGTATATTCTAACACAGAGGCGTTCCCATGGTGATGGGGACGCTTCTAGTTAGAATATACTACAAACTGTGTACATGACTGCCCCCTGCTGCCTAGCAGCATCCGATCTCTTACAGGGGGCCGTGATCAGCACAATTAACCCCTCAAGTGCCGCACCTAAAGGGGTTAATTGTACTATCATATCACCCTGTAAGAGATCAGGGCTGCCAGGCAGCAGGGGGCAGACCCCCCCCTCCCCAGTTTGAATATCATTGATGGCCAGCGCGGCCCCCCCCCCCCCCCTTCCTCCCTCTATTGTAATAATTGGTTGGTGGCACAGTGTGCGCCCCCCGCCCCCCCCCCTTCCTCTATTGTAATAAATTGTTGGTGGCACAGTGTGCGCCCCCCCCCCCCCTCCCTCCCTCTATTGTAATAAATCATTGGTGGCACAGTGCCCCCCATCGGCCCCCCCTCCCTCTATAGCATTAACAACATTGGTGGCCAGTGTGCGGCCTCCCATCTCCCCCCCGATCATTGGTGGCAGCAGGTTACTAGCAATAGTAAAAGATTCATACTTACCTGGGAGCTGCAATGTTCGTGTCCGGCCGGGAGCTCCTCCTACTGGTAAGTGACAGTTCATTTAGCAATGCGCCGCACAGACCTGAGGCTGTCACTTACCAGTAGGTGGAGCTCCCGGCCGGACACGAACATCGCAGCAGCAGGTAAGTATGAATCTTCTACTATTGTACTATTGCTAAGTAACCATGGCAACCAGGACTGTAGTAGCGTCCTGGTTGCCATGGTTACCGATCGGAGCCCCAGCGATTAAACTGGGACTCCGATCGGAACTCCGCTGCCACCAATGATGGGGGGGGCGGGGGGAGATGGGAGGCCGCACACTGGCCACCAATGTTGTTAATGCTATAGAGGGAGGGGGGGCCGATGGGGGGCGCACACTGTGCCACCAACGAATTATTACAATAGGGGGGGGGGGGGGGGGGGGGCGCACTGGCCATCAATGATATTCACACTGGGGGGGGGGGGGTCTGCCCCCTGCTGCCTGGCAGCCCTGATCTCTTACAGGGGGATATGATAGTACAATTAACACTTTCAGGTGCCGCACCTGAAGGGGTTAATTGTGCTGATCACGGCCCCCTGTAAGAGATCGGGTGCTGCCAGGCAGCAGGGGGCAGTCTTGTACACAGTTTGTAATGTATATTAAAAAGTAGCAGCGTCCCCATCACCATGGGAACGCTTCTGTGTTAGAATATACTGTCGGTTCAGAGTTTTCACGAAGTGAAAACTCAGCTTTGAAAAAGCTTTATGCAGACGGATCTTCGGATCCGTCTGTATAAAAACTAACCTACGGCCACGGATCACGGACACGGATGCCAATCTTGTGTGCATCAGTGTTCTTTCACGGACCCATTGACTTGAATGGGTCCGTGAACCGTTGGCCGTGAAAAAAATAGGACAGGTCATATTTTTTTCACGGCCAGGAAACACGGATCACGGATGCGGCTGCAAAACGGTGCATTTTCCGATTTTTCCACGGACCCATTGAAAGTCAATGGGTCCGCGAAAAAAAACGGAAAACGGCACAACGGCCACGGGTGCACACAACGGTCGTGTGCATGAGGCCTTAAAAGGATGGTCACAAAGGGCAATATGTCTATTACGTAATACAAATGCGACCATATGCACTGAAAGAAAGATCTATTCTTCTGAGGTTAGACCCACAATTGACGCACCTTGCCACAGTGCATAATGACCCGGATAATAATCCATCCTCCGATGGGTTACTCTTCGGAGATTATTTTGTTAAAGATATTAAGTATGTGGGGCTATTTTCATCACTTGATAAGGCCCAGACTTCTTTAAAACGAGTCTTCCAAGGGCGTGTTTTTGGAAGGGCTGGGAGACGAAACGGACGGTTTCCCAGCAGAGGATCCCACGACAAACAATTCTATAACCATCTCAGGACCGCCTAATACAGGACTGCGTTCTGGCGGCGGTCGATCTGTTCCTCCTTGACGCGCCTGCGCGTCATCTCGCGAGACGCGAGATTTCCTGTGAACGCGCGCACACATGAGCGCGCGTTCACAGGATCGGGAGGTAAACGAGTGGATCTACAGCCTGCCAGTGGCGATCATTCGCTGGCAGGCTGTAGATGCGATTTTTTTTTAACCCTTGAAAGGTATATCAGACGCTGTTTTGTTAACAGCATCTGATATACCTGCTACCTGGTCCTCTGGTGGTCCTTTTTGCTTGGATCGACCACCAGAGGACACAGGCAGCTCTGTAAGTAGCACCAAACACCACTACACTACACCCCCCACCCCCCTGTCACTTATTAACCCCTGATCACCCCATATAGACTCCCTCATCACCCCCCTGTCATTGATCACCCCCCTGTAAGGCTCCATTCAGGACACCGGCAATGTGCTTTCCGCATTTTGCGGATCCGCACATTGCCAGAACTATATAGAAAATGCCTTTTCTTGTCCGCAATTGCGGACAAGAATAGGACATGTTCTATAGGCTCTACAAAAATGTCCATGAGTCCATGAAAGATTGAACTTTTTGTCACAAGTTAGCGGAAAGGGAGACTGACAGAAAAAAAATATATATATTTTCCGCTAACTTGTGCCAAAAAAAAAAATTCTTCTATGAACTCGCCATGCCCCTCACGGAATACCTTGGGGTGTCTTCTTTCCAAAATGGGGTCACTTGTGGGGTATTTATACTGCCCTGGCATTTTAGGGGCCCTAAAGCGTGAGAAGAAGTCTGGAATCCAAATGCCTAAAAATACCCTCCTAAAAGGTACTCATTGGAATTTGGGCCCCTTTGCGCACCTAGGCTGCAAAAAAAGGGTCACACATGTGGTATCGCCGTACTCAGGAGAAGTAGGGCAATGTGTTTTAGGGTGTATTTTTACATATACCCATGCTAGGTGAGAGAAATATCTCTCTAAAAGACAACTTTTCCCATTTTTTTATACAAAGTTGTCATTTGACAGAGCTATTTCTCTCACCCAGCATGGGTATATGTAAAATGACACCCCAAAACACATTGCCCTACTTCTCCTGAGTACGGCGATACCACATGTGTGACACTTTTTTGCAGCCTAGGTGCGTAAAGGGGCCCAAATTCTAAAGAGTATCTTTACGATTTCACAGGGCATTTTTTACGCATTTGGATTCAAAACTACTTCTCACGCCTTTAGGTCCCCTAAAATGCCAGGGCAGTATAACTACCCCACAAGTTACCCCATTTTGGAAAGAAGACACCCCAAGGTATTCCGTGAGGGGTATGGTGAGTTCATGTAAAATTAAATTTTTTATCACAAGTTAGTGGAATATGAGACCTTGTAAGAAAAAAATAAAAATAAATAAATAATTTTCCGCTAACTTGTGACAAAAAATAAAAACTTCCATGAACTCACTATGCCCATCAGCGAATACCTTAGGGTGTCTACTTTCCAAAATGGGGTCATTTGTGGGGTGTTTCAACTGTCTGGGCATTGTAGAACCTCAGGAAACATGACAGGTGCTCAGAAAGTCAGAGCTGCTTCAAAATGCGGAAATTCAAATTTTTGTACCATAGTTTGTAAACGCTATAACTTTTGCGTAAACCAATAAATATACACTTATTAAATTTTTTTTATCAAAGACATGTAGAACAATAAAATTTAGAGAAAAATTTATATAGAAATGTAGTTTTATTTAAATAATTTTACAACTGAAAGTGAAAAATGTCCTTTTTTTGCAAAAATTTCGGTCAATTTCGATTAATAACAAAAAAAGTAAAAATGTCAGCAGCAATGAAATACCACCAAATGAAAGCTCTATTAGTGAGAAGAAAAGGAGGTAAAATTCATTTGGGTGGTAAGTTGTATGACCGAGCAATAAACCGTGAAAGTACTGTAGTGCAGAATTGTAAAAAGTGGTCTGGTCATTAAGGGGGTTTAAGCTAGGGGGACTGAAGTGGTTAAAGGCCCTTCCCCACAACAACAAGAATATACTACTTACCCATCCACCTCCTACACTACCACTCCGTTCTTCCCCACAAGAGGAAGACCATGGCATGAGAGAGGAAATAGAGGATTCCCGAGATCAAGACCCTCTGCAGGTAAGAAATTAGGGATCGACCGATTATCAGTGTCACCGATATTATCGGCCGATATTCAGGATTTTGACAGTTATCGGTATCGGCATCTATTTTGCCGATATTCCGATAACGTATGGGGAACAAGGATCGCGCTGCTGTCAGCGCTCTCCGTGTTCCCTCAGCAGCACAGGGGAGAAGGAAGCAGTGTCTCCCTCCCCCTGTGCTGCTGCTGCCAATGAGAGGAGAGAAGACAAGAGGAGGGGAGGGGCTGTGGCCACTGCGCCAGCAATGTTGTTAACTTACTCATTCATTCAAATTGAACAGGAGGCGGGAGCTGGCTGCAGAATCACATAGCCGGCTCCCGACCTCTATGAGCGGTAGCTGCGATCCGCGGTAGTTAACCCCTCAGGTGCCGCGGATCACAGCTACCGCTCAGAGGTCGGGAGCCGGCTATGTGATTCTGCAGCCAGCATCCGCCTCCTGTATATGAATAAATGAGAGATTTATCTTCATTGGTGGCGCAATGCGCCCCCCCCAAGTTCCCTAGTATTAATCATTGGTGGCGCAGTGCGCCCCCCACCCCCACCCCAGTATTAAAAACATTGGTGGCACAGTGCACCCCCCCACCATTAATCATTGGGGGCAGTGGCCACGTCTGGGCTATGATTTCAACAGACGCATGGATATCAAACACCGTAAGAGGCTACTAGGGCTGCACGATATGGGAATTTTGTGCGATTGCGATTAGGGCCCTAAAAATTGCAATAGCAATATGCAATGCGATAGTTTAAGGGAATTGTGCTAGAGGTCTATTTGCTTGGATTTTCAAGGCAAAAGCACACAGAAATGACTGATAATGCTGAAATTTAGTTATGCTTAAAGGGATTCTGTCACCAGGTTTGGGGCTATAGAGATACGGACATGCACGGCTAGATTGCCGCTAGCATGTCCGCAATTTATGTGTCCTATAGGGCTGTGTGGTTTTAATTTCTTTCAAAAAGGATTTTATAGATATGTAAATGAGTCTTGAATGTGTCCAAGGGGCTGCCCAGCCATGCCCGCCTGTGAAGGAGCCCAGCACCGCCTATGTCCTCCTACGATAGATAGCCGTAATCTCACGATGCGCGAGCTCGCGCATGCACAGTTCTTTCCCTGAGGCTGATGCCAGCACAGGGAAGGAACACTATACCGGCACTGCGCATGCGCGAGCTCGCGCATCGCGAGATTACGGCTATCTATCGTTGATGAAAGGAGGAGATTCGGAGGACATAGGCGGTGCTGGGCTCCTTCACAGGCAGGCGTGGCTGGGCACGGCTGCGCTCCAGGAAGGTTAGTACAGCCCCTTGGACACATTCAAGACTCATTTACATATCTATAAAAATCTTTTTTTAAAGAAATTAAAACCACACAGCCCTATAGGACAGATATATTGCGGACATGCTAGCGGCGATCTAGCCATGCATGTCCGTATCTCTATAGCCCAAAACCTGGTGACAGAGAACTGAAATGCACAGTGTTTTTCAAAATAAAACATCTTTTACTAAATAGAAGAACATTTGTTCATTAAAATAACATGCCTCCTGCACCTCCTCCCTCCCCGCACAGTAACTGATGTATCGCCGGCCGCGATGTGCAGCATAGTCAGAAAAAGTCAACCATCGCTTTATAAGACGCACTGCCATTTCCCTCCCACTTTTGGGGGGAAAAAGTTTGTCTTATAAAGCGAAAAATATGGTAATACAATTGCAGCATTTT
The DNA here is from genome assembly GCF_905171765.1 of Bufo bufo. Lineage (NCBI taxonomy): Eukaryota > Metazoa > Chordata > Amphibia > Anura > Bufonidae > Bufo > Bufo bufo. The sequence continues at coordinate 107,929,164 of NC_053395.1, read as the reverse complement.
TAGGTCGGCCAATTGGCGATTGCGATATGGCGATTTATTGCGATTGCTTTGGTGATATATTGTGCAGGCCTATAGGCTACCAAAAAGACTTTGGCTACAAACCAATTCAAACTCAGATACCACATCCAATCACATTTTCCCCAGACAGATCAAAATCTGATACAATTAGAAATCAAGGAACTATGCTCCAAAGGCGCTTTAATAGAAATACCCGTACAATCTCCGGGTTTTGTGAGTAATCTCTTAGTGAAAAAAAGGGATGGAGGTCACAGACCTGTAATCAATCTGAAAACCCTCTTGAATCTGAAAACAATTATGTCTACAGACATTTCAAAATGGAGGGTATCCATTTACTGAGAGACCTACTCTTACAAGAAGATTGGCTCGCAAAAATAGATCTGAAAGACGCCTACCGTATTTTTCACCCTATAAGATGCACTGGCCCATAAGACCCACCTAGGTTTTTGGGGAGGAAAATAAGAAAAAAATTTTTTTTAACCAAAAGCTGTGCTTTTGGTGGGTTTGGAACTAATGGTGGTCTGTGGATGGCACTATTACTGGGGATCTGTGGATGACGGACACTGTTATGGGGGGGATCTGTTAATGACGGACACTGTTATGGGGGGGATCTGTGGATGACGGACACTTATGAGGGGATCTGTGGATGACGGACACTGTTACAGGGGGGATCTGTGGCTGGCACTGTTACAGGGGGGGGGGATCTGTGGCTGGCACTGTTACAGGGGGGGGGATCTGTGGCTGGCACTGTTACAGGGGGGGGGATCTGTGGCTGGCACTGTTACAGAGGGGGGGGATCTGTGGCTGGCACTGTTACAGGGGGGGGGATCTGTGGCTGGCACTGTTACAGGGGGGGGGGGGGGCTGTGGCTGGCACTGTTACAGGAGGGGGGGGGGGGATCTGTGGATTGCACTGCTATATATGTGCCATCCACAGACCCCCCCACCCCATAACAGTGCCATCCACAGACCCCCCCCAGCCCATAACAGTGCCATCCACAGACCCCCACCCCTTAACTGTGCCATCCATGGATGTTATCCACAGATTTTGTGTCCCCCCCTTCACAGTATACAAATATAAAATGTATTATTCAATTAAAAAAGTTATTAAACATGCCCCCCTCACTCCTATTAGTACCGTATATCCTAATAGCTTCTGTACAATGCCGGCAGGCAGGCGTGTCACTCACTGGCGTCACTTGCCTGCGCCGCCTGCTTCATTCATAAAGTAGGCGGTGCAGGCACGTGACATCAGGGAGTTATGCTGCTGCCTGCCGGCATTGTACAGAAGCTATTAGGATGTAAGGTACTATTAGGAGTGAGGGGGGCATGTTTAATAACTTTTAATTGAATAATACATTTTATATTTGTGCAGCACTGGAGCGGCGGGGCTATAGTACAGTGACTGCACCGCTCCGCCGCAATTGCCGGCCCCCAGCTCCTCCTCCCAGTCCCTCCTCCGCTCGCACAGCGCAGCCAGCGATGATTAAACTGGTCAGCATTCGCCCCATTTTTGGGGGGGAAAAAGTGCGTCTTATGGGGCGAAAAATACGGTATCTCACGGTGCCTATGCACCCGATGTCTCAACCTTACCTTCAGTTTCTATGGAAGGGTGACAAATATCAATTCACCAGCCTACCATTCAGACTGTCTTCCGCTCCTTGGTGTTTCACAAAACTATTAAAGCCAATGGTAGCAATCCTTCGGCTAAGAGGTGTACGCCTTATTTATTTAGACAATATTCTTATCATGGCTCAATCTCTTTCACTAATTCACCTTCATATCCAGTGGACACTAACTCTTGTGACCAATTTGGGATTTCTAGTCAACTACGAAAAATCAAAATTTATTCCATCAAAACAGGTGGAATTTTTGGCCTTCCTGGTAGATACTCAATCTGCTACTCTGAGTCTTCCATCCAGGAAATTGAAGACCATCAGGAAAGAAATCTTATCAGTCCTCAACAAGAATTTAGTATATCTCTGAGGACCATAGCACGGATTGTAGGCCTACTCTCAGCCTCAATCCAAGCAATTTTTCCTGCTCCATTACATCACAGGGCACGCCAACGTTCAAAAGCACAACATTTAATGGAAGGATTAGGTTACTCGGACGAAGTAAATCTAACCCCAGAAACCAAGGAGGAGTTAATTTGGTGGCTACAACATATCCAAGACTGGAATGGGAAAACCATATTCAATTCTGTCCCAGATATAATTATCAAGTCGGACGCCAGATTGCTGGGTTGGGGTGCTCGGTGTGGCTCCCTTTGCACAGGAGGGAAATGGTCCGAAAAGGAGTCTTCCCTTCATATCAATTGTTTAGAACTTCTGGCAGGCTCTTTTGCCCTCAGGAGTTTTACGAAACAAATATCTATTGTACATCGTACAAAAACGAATATCTCATCGGTTTCCTACCCTGCGTTCCCTTTACAAGCAAAACTTTGTGTAGTTAGGTGTTTACAATCCTATGAACTAAAAACCTTACCACTCAGGAATCCATCGGTATCTCAACTCCTTATTTCTTATTGCAAACCTCACCTACCAGTGTCATCAGCAACCCTGGCTAGATGGGTATCTCAAACTATGTCTTTAGCTGGAGTTGATACCTCAATCTTTGGAGAACACTCCTCTAGAGGAGCTATGTCTACTAAAGTTAGACAAGCTGGAGGATCTCTATCAGACATCTTAAAAGCAGCTAATTGATCTTCCGAATCCACTTTTAAAAACTTATTTTAGACCTGAAGCTCATGTTTCCATGGTATTATTTAATAACCAGTAACAGTGTTGTGATAATTTGTTTTACATTCATATCTAAAATTAAGCTTTGAACTTGTATAATGGAGTCTCCTGTCTTGAATTAAAATTGAAGATTTTCCTAGTTTCAATGAAGGAAAATACTGGTTTAGTTTACCGATAAATCCTTTTCCAGTAGTGCGACATGACCGCACCCATGGAGGTTGTCCTATTGGTCTCTGTAGGGACAGGAAGCGAGAGAGATTAAAAGGCACCTTCCCACCCCACTCTCCAATGTTTTTCCAAATTACTACACCGGATAGGATCCAACTCATTTTATTAATAACAATGTTACATTCACACTGCCATCAAGGTTGGAACCAATATACCTGGGAGTGTAATATGGGGTGCTGTCATGTCGGACTCCTGGAAAAGGATTTATCGGTAAACTAAACCAGTATTTCCAGGACGTCCCTCCATGACAGCACCCATGGAGAACTAAACGCTTAATTTTCTAGGGGGGGGGGGGGGGGGGGGACCACTGCCTGCAGGACTTTCCACCCGAAGGCCAAGTCCTGGCTGGCCAACAAATCTAGTCTGCAATGTCTGGCAAAAGTCAGGAAGCTAGACCAGGTTGCAGCCTTGCAAATCTGATTAACCGTGGCATCTGCCTTCTCTGCCCAGGAAGTTGCCATGGCTCTAGTAGAATGCGCCTTCCGATTTAGAGGACAGGTCTTCTCCTGAAGTCTGTACGCTTCTTTAATAGTTTCTTTAATCCACCGTGCCAACGTCTGTTTTGAAGCTTTCATGCCTTTATTCTTTCCACCAAACTGGATGAATAGATTATTTGATTTTCTCCAGGTACTTGTTCTGTCAAGATAGGCTAGAATCGTTCTTCTAACATCCAGGCACTGGAATCTTTCCTCCTGTATATTTTTGGGAGAGGCACAAAATGAAGGGAGTGTTAGCACCTGTTCCCTATGAAAAGTTGAGACCACCTTAGGTAAGAAGGCTGGATCTAACTTCAGGATTATGCGATCATCCAAAATCCTCAAGTATGGTTCTTTGTTAGATAAAGCCTGAATTTCTCCTATCCTGAGAGCTGTGGTTATAGCCAAGAGGAATACTGCATTGAAGGAGAGAAATTTTTCAGATATACACTGCTCAAAAAAATAAAGGGAACACTTAAACAACACAATGTAACTCCAAGTCAATCACACTTCTGTGAAATCAAACTGTCCACTTAGGAAGCAGCACTCAGTGACAATCCATTTCACATGCTGTTGTGCAAATGGGATAGACAACAGGTGGAAATTATAGGCAATTAGCAAGACACCCCCAATAAAGGAGTGGTTCTGCAGGTGGTGACCACAGACCATTTCTCAGTTCCTATGCTTCCTGGCTGATGTTTTGGTCACTTTTGAATGCTGGCGGTGCTTTCACTCTAGTGGTAGCATGAGACGGAGTCTACAACCCACACAAGTGGCTCAGGTAGTGCAGCTTATCCAGGATGGCACATCAATGCGAGCTGTGGCAAGAAGGTTTGCTGTGTCTGTCAGCACAGTGTCCAGAGCATGGAGGCGCTACCAGGAGATAGGCCAGTACATCAGGAGACGTGGAGGAGGCCGTAGGAGGGCAACAACCCAGCAGCAGGACCGCTACCTCCGCCTTTGTGCAAGGAGGAACAGGAGGAGACTGCCAGAGCCCTGCAAAATGACCTCCAGCAGGCCACAAATATGCATGTGTCTGCTCAAACGGTCAGAAACAGACTCCATGAGGGTGATATGAGGGCTTAACGTCCACAGGTGGGGGTTGTGCTTACAGCCCAACACCGTGCAGGACGTTTGGCATTTGCCAGAGAACACAAAGATTGGCAAATTCGCCACTGGCGCCCTGTGCTCTTCACAGATGAAAGCAGGTTCACACTGAGCACATGTGACAGACGTGACAGAGTCTTGAGACGCCATGGAGAACGTTCTGCTGCCTGCAACATCCTCCAGCATGACCGGTTTGGCATTGGGTCAGTAATGGTGTGGGGTGGCATTTCTTTGGAGGGCCGCACAGCCTTCTGACTGCCATTAGGTACCGAGATGAGATCCTCAGACCCCTTGTGAGACCATATGCTGGTACGGTTGGTCCTGGGTTCCTCCTAATGCAAGACAATGCTAGACCTCATGTGGCTGGAGTGTCAGCAGTTCCTGCAAGACGAAGGCATTGATGCTATGGACTGGCCCGCCCGTTCCCCAGACCTGAATCCAATTGAGCACATCTGGGACATCATGTCTCGCTCTATCCACCAACGTTGCACCACAGACTGTCCAGGAGTTGGCAGATGCTTTAGTCCAGGTCTGGGAGGAGATCCCTCAGGAGACCGTCCGCCACCTCATCAGGAGCATGCACAGGCGTTGTAGGGAGGTCATACAGGCACGTGGAGGCCACACACACTACTGAGCCTCATTTTGACTTGTTTTAAGGACATTACATCAAAGTTGGATCAGCCTGTAGTGTGTTTTTCCACTTTAATTTTGAAGGTGACTCCAAATCCAGACCTCCATGGGTTGAAAAATGTGATTTCCATTTTTTTATTTTTGTGTGATTTTGTTGTCAGCACATTCAACTATGTAAAGAACAAAGTATTTCAGAAGAATATTTAATTATTTCGGATCTAGGATGTGTTATTTTTGTGTTCCCTTTATTTTTTTGAGCAGTGTATGTTCAATTGGCTCAAATGGGGATCACAAACTTTCCAAGACTATATTTAGACTCCAAGGAGGAATAGATTGTCTCAAGGTGGGTCTCATCCTAGATACTGCCTTTAGGAAACTCCTAATCCACCTATGCTCCGCTAAGGGTGTATCTAAACTACAGCTGAGTGCCGAGACCTGGACTCTAGGCGTGCTAGGTTTTAGCCCTGCATCAAATCCCTCCTGAAGGAATTCTAATATGCAACCCACCGAAGGAGACCTGGTATTCGCCTGATTTTGCGATAACCAGGCAGAAAATTTCTTCCATATATTTTATTATATATTGCTTGTGTGACAGGTTTGCGGCACCCTTGTAGCATTGAGATTACCTTATCCGAAAGACCTCTGTTTCTTAAGGTCTGCCTCAGGATCCAGGCTGGTAAATTCAGTATGTCCAGATTGGGATGTAAAAGCGGCCCCTGGGACAGGAGATCCTGTCTTTTTGGAAGGGGCATCGGTTCCTTGATGGACATGATCTTCAAAACCGAAAACCAGGCTCTTTTGGGCCAGGCTGGTGCCACCAAAATCAGCGTAGTTGTACTTGATCTGAACTTCTTCAGAATTATCGGGATGAGGGGAAGTGGAGGAAATGCATAAGCTAGACTCATGTCCCATTTTTGGGATAGAGCATCTACAGCCATTGGTCTCCCTCCTGGGTCTAGCGAGAAGAAACAGTCCAGCTGAGTATTTTGGCTTGACACAAACAGATCCACCTGCGGATTCCCCCATTCCTGACAAATCTTCTGAAACACTTCCTTGTTTAATTTCCACTCCCCCGGTTCGACTCTGTGCCGGCTGAGTAAGTCTGCTGTGGAGTTGAGGGTCCCTTTCAGGTGCGTAGCTGTGATGGATAAGACCCTCTCTTCTGCCCACTCGAAGATCAGATCCGCCAGACTCGGAAGTTGAGGGTCCTTTGTCCCTCCTTGCCGTTTTATGTAGCAGACTGTCGTCCTATTGTCCGACAAGACTCTGACATGATGACCTTTGAGGAGATGTTCTGCGGCTTTCAAAAGACTCCCAAACTGCTTTCAGCTCCCTGTAGTTTGAGGATCTTAGGGCGTCTGTACTGGACCAACTGCCCTGAAAGAATTGGTCCTTTAAATGAGCCCCCCAACCCCGGCTGCTTGCGTCCGTGGTTATTATTTTGAGGGGCATCATATTCCAGGAGACCCCTTTTGACAGGTTTTCTGATACCAACCACCAGGAGAGGGAGTCTACTGCTCTGTTTTAGAGAGCTATCCTGGAGTTTAGAGATCAAAGATCCTTGTCCCAGGTAGAGAGGACCTCTCTCTTGAGTATTCTTGAATGGAATTGAGCCTAAGGTACTGTCGCGATGCACGAGGTCATTAGACCCAGAATCTGCATGGCCTCTCTCAGGGTCCGCTTTTCTTTTAATTTTAAAGTGTTTACCTTCTCTCTTATATTGATCTGTTTGTCCTGAAGAAGGAAAGAATGTTGAACTACCGAGTCTAATATAGTTCCCAGGAACTTTTTCTTTGTTGCGGGTTGTAAATCCGATTTTTCGTGATTTATCTTCCATCCCAGCTCTGTGAGCAAAGACAGTCTTTCTCTTGTGATTCTCTAACTCCTGCTCTGAATCTGCTACAAGTAGAAAGTCTAGATATGGTATTATAATCACCCGCCTCTGTCTTAGATAGGCCACTATCTCTGTCACTACCTTTGTGAAGATACGGGGGGCTGACGACATCCCAAACGGTAGGCACTGAAATTGATAATGCATTATTTTCCCTCCTTTCTTGATCGCGAATCTCAAGTACTGCTGAAACTGATGGTGAATGGGGATGTGGTAATAGGCATCCTTTAGATCCACGAAGGCCCCTGGATTTATCAGTGGAATCGTAGATCTTATTGACTCCATCTTGAAATGATAATGTGTTATCCATCTGTTTAGGAATTTTAGATTGATGATGGTCCTTATTGATTCATCTGGTTTTGTTATGAAAAATAGTTTTGAATAATGACCCTTGAATTCCTGTGTAGGAGGGACCTGCACTATTGCCCCCAATTTCAATAACTTTTGGACATCCGCGTAAAGTTGATCTTGAAGCGAAACTGACTTGAAATCTGTGATCTGGAACATCTGTGGTGGAGGGAAGCGAAACTATTCTGAACCCCTTCTGGGTGGATTCCAGAATCCACTGGTTATCAGAGTCCACTTTTCCCAAAAGAATTGAAGTCTGCCCCCTACTGGTCTGACGTCATTGTCTTTCTGGCTTGGAATTGGGATTAAAGGGAACCCTCTGCCTTTTCCCCCTTTCGGGTAGCTCCATCTTCCCGTTTTTCCTTTACTCTTGGAAGTGTTTTGGAGACTGCTGACCGGTTTACGAAAGGGCAATGGCTTCTTACTTTTCTCCTCGGGGAATCCCTTCTTTTTATCTGCCGTCTCCAGAATCTCATCTAATACCGGGCGGAAAAGGTGGGACCCTTTAAGAGGTATTGCGCAAAGTTTATTTTTTAGAGGCTATATCCCCTGAACAGGATTTTAGCCACAACGCTCTCCTAGCTGTATTAGTAAAGGAATCTGTCTTTGCCGCAAATCTTATGGATTCAGCTGAAGCGTCTGCTATAAAGGATGCGGCCAACCTAGGATCTCTTCCTTAGAGGTGTCCTGTTTAAGATGATCCTCCAGCTGATTTACCTACAAACACATAGATCTAGCTACCGAGGTAGCTGCGATGTTAGTATTAATAGTGTTTGCAGATACCTCCCACGCTTTCTTGAGTAAACCATCAATCTTCCGATCCATCGGATTCTTTAATTGAGCCGAATCCTCAAATGGTATTGTGGTTCTTTTAACCACTTTCGCTACCTGGATATCAACTTTAGGGACCACATCCCACAGTTTTGTATCCTCAGGGTTGAATAGCAATCTGTTTTTAAATTCACGTGGTACATATAGCTTTCTTTCTGCATCTGCCCACTCATCAATTACCAAGTCCTTTAAATTTTCATTTACAGGGAACAACTTCTTTTTCTTTGCTTTTAAACCCCCGAACATTTCATCTTGAACTGAGCGAGTCTGGTCTTCCTCCTCAATATCCATTGTCTGTCTTACTGCAGAAAGAAGGGGGTCTAAATCTTCCTGCGAAAACATATCTTTTCCTGCATAGCCGACATCTGGACCTCCATGACTCAGACTGACACCACATTTATATCCTACCTGGTCCGTCACTCTCGCCGCGCAGCTCCGCCTCCCCTCTTTCTGGGGGGACCAATTCCAAAGAAGAGTCAACCCCCTCTCAACACGACCGCCGTCCCGGTCTCCAGCGTTACCTGGGCGCCGCCATCTTCTTCCGACCATGTGATCCTTTCCGGTCACATGGTCTTCCGCCCGCAAGCCGTCAGGAGGAACGCAGGAGCCGCAGCCGAGCCCAGAGCTCCCAACCGGAGAAGCAGCCCCCCCAGTTGATTCCTCCCCCGCCTTGATGCATGTGGCGGCTCCATTCATTTCTATGGGAGTTTCAGAGACAGAAAAGTACAGTGATCGGTTATCTCCCGAATTCCCATAGAAATGAATGAATGAAGCGGCCGCACGCATGCCCAGCCGCTCTATTCATTTCAGGGAGGCTGAATGGGTAAATGGGGCCCCCTAGGTAGGACCCTCACCGATCTAATAGTTATCCCATATCCTGTGGGTAGGGAATAACTTAATTTAAGTGGAATACCCCTTTAAAATAACAGCTTTAAGCAGGATAGACCCCAGTGTCTCGTGTTCCTAAAACAATCTAGAAACTCCAGTGGGGGAACATGTTCTGTCTCTAAGAAGAGTTTAGTGAAGCTCCTACTGAATAATTTAGGAGAGAGGCTTCCTGCTTCATACGGTTTTCAGAACGTCAAAACAAACAGTCAATTTCCCCAGTTGGAGCCTTACAAGGATGCAAGACTGCACAGTTCACATTTTGGCAACTGGAACATACATGCAAAAGCACAGCTATTTTGGAGGTACACTTTAAAGGGAGTCTTTCACCTAAACTGACCATTCTAGAACCCTAACACCATGATCTCCATTATGGTCTCCATATTAGAATGCTACTTACCATATAGCTGTCAGTCGCTTATTTTCGCAAAAAAAAAAACACTATAATTCAATATGTTAATTAGGTTCTGAAGGTGCACAGGGGCGGCGTTCATGCAGCCGGTGCCCAGGCCCCTCGTCGCTTTTAATATGAAACCCCTCCCCTTTCACCCCTCTGGCCTGCCCTAAGTTCTTCAGAAATCCAGCATCAGCGCCGTTCAAAAGATTTGCCGTGCCTGCGCACTTCATTCCCCATTATAGGCAGAAGCACAAGAGCGTTTAATGTGCATGTGCCGGCCTGTACATCTAGCCGGCTTTGTGCCTCTGCCCATAATGGGGAATGAAGTGCGCAGGCGCTACAAATTTTTAGAACGGCATTGGATTTCTGAAGAACCTAGGGCAGGCCAGAGGGGTGAAAGGGGAGGGGTTTCATATGAAAAGTGACAAGGGGCCTGGGCACCAACTGCATTAACCCCGCCCCTGTGCACCTTCAGAACCTAATTAACATATTGAATAAAAGTGTTTTTTAGCGAAAATAAGCGACGAACAGCAATATGGTAAGTAGCATTCTAATATGGGGACTATAATGGAGATCATGGTGTTAGCGTTCTATAATGGTCAGTTTAGGTGAAAGACTCCCTTTAATGAAAAGTCATTTATTGTAAATTAAAGGTCTTTAGGTTAAAGGGGGGGGCTACTTTATGGCTACTTTGGACCAATGTGTATGTAAGATGTGGCAATTTCTAATATAGCCTTTGTTGATATTCTGTGTCATTTGCTATATTTCATAATCCATATTCCCTTATTAGGCAAATCTTCTGTCCTGTATGTAAAATGGCTGCTCATGGAGGGTCATGTGACCAAGCAAATCCCCTCCATGTGACGTATCTCCCATTCAAACACTGCATCTGCACTAGGCTCCCAACAGTGCAAATGTAGATGGGAGGGGCAGGGTTCTGAAGAAAGGAGATAGCACATGGAGGTGATTTGCCTCGTCACATGACACCATCAGCAACCATTTTATGGACAGCACAAAAGACAAGGGTGGCATACCTTATAAAATATATAAAATGGTGCAAAGCTTATATTGGTGCCATATAATAATCTTACAAACACATTAGTTAACTGTAACCAGTAGAGATGAGCGAATTTCAGGTAATTAAATTCGTTCACTGGTAAAAGGTGAATTGAGTTATGGATTCCGTTACCATGGACCATAACGCAATTCTATGACGGGAGGCATTCCGTTATTCAGTCATAATAGAAGTCTATGGGCTGCAAAACTGATCTGTCCCATTTCCGTTATGCAGGGGAGTCCTCTCTTGCATAACGGAAACGGGACGGATCCGTTTTGCAGCCTATAGACTTCTATTATGACGGAATGAATACCAGAATGTCTCTAAAGGCATTCCGTTAAGCATTCAGTCATAGAATTGCGTTATGGTCTGTGTTAACGGAATCCATAACGCAACTTACCTTTTACCAGTAAACGAAGCGTGAACCAATTTCAAAATATGAAATTCGCTCATCTCTAGTAACCAGAAAGTGGTCAACCCCTTTAAGGCTACTTTCACACTTGCGTTAGGAGCGGATCCGTCTGGTGTTTGAACAGACGGATCCGCTCCTATAATGCAAACGCTTGCATCCGTTCAGAACAGATCCGTCTGTATAACTGACAGATCCGACAGTATATTCTAACACAGAGGTGTTCCCATGGTGATGGGGACGCTTCAAGTTAGAATATACTAAAAGAACTGTGTACATGACTGCCTCCTGCTGCCTGGCAGGTGCTGCCAGGCAGCAGACCCCCCCGCCCCCTCCCTCCCCTGTATTTAACTCATTATTGGCCAGTGCGGCCGGCCCCCCTCCCTCCCCTATATTTAACTCATTGGTGGCCAGTGCCTGGCTGCCATGGTTACTTAGCAATTTTAGAAGCATTATACTTACCTGCGATGTCTGTGACTGGCCGGGCGCTCCTCCTACTGGTAAGTGAAAGGTCTGTGCTATAAGCAATGCGCCGCACAGACCTTTCACTTACCAGTAGGAGGAGCGCCCGGCAGGTCACAGACATCGCAGGTAAGTATAATGCTTCTAAAATTGCTAAGTAACCATGCCAGCCAGGGATGCAGTAGCGTCCTGGTTGCCATGGTTACCGATCGGAGTCCCAGCGATTAAACTGGGACTCCGATCGGAACTCTCCGCTGCCACCAATGATTGGGGGGGGGGGGGGGGGGGGTTGGTCATTTTAATTAGGGGGGGGAGGGAGGGGGGCCACCAATGAGTTAAAAACAGGGGGGGGGGAGGGAGGGGGGGCCGGCCGCACTGGCCACCAAGGAGTTAAAAACAGGGGGGGAGGGGGGCCGCACTGGCCACCAATGAGTTAAATATAGGGGAGGGAGGAAGGGAGGGCCGGCCGCACTGGCCACCAATGAGTTAAATACAGGGGAGGGAGGGGGGGCCGCCGCACTGACCACCAATGAGTTAAATACAGGGGAAGGAGGGAGGAGGGGGGGCTGCACTGGCCAATGAGTTAAATACAGGGGAGGGAGGGGGGCCAATGCGGCCACCAATGAGTTAAATACAGGGAGGGAGGGGGGCCGCACTGGCCACCAATGAGTTAAATACAGGGGGGGGAGGCCAGGCAGCAGGGGGCAGTCATGTACACAGTTCTTCTAGTATATTCTAACCTGAAGCGTCCCCATCACCATGGGAACGCCTCTGTGTTAGAATATACTGTCGGATCTGAGTTTCACGATCTAACTCAAATCCGATGGTATATTCTAACAGAGGCGTTCCCATGGTGATGGGGACGCTTCAAGTTAAAATATACCATCGGATTGGAGAAAACTCAGATCCGATGGTATATTAATAGGGACTCCTGACTTTAGATTGAAAGTCAATGGGGGACGGATCCGTTTGCAATTGCACCATATTGTGTCAACGTCAAACGGATCCGTCCCCATTGACTTACAATGCAAGTCTGGACGGATCCGTTTGGCTCCGCACGGCCAGGCGGACACGAAAACGCTGCAAGCTGAGTTCGGGTGTCCGCCTGCTGACCGGAACGGAGGCCAAACTGATGCATTCTGAGCGGATCCACATCCACTCAGAATGCATTGGGGCTGTACGGATCCGTTCGGGGCCGCTTGTGAGAGCCTTCAAACGGAACTCACAAGCGGAACCCCGAACGCAAGTGTGAAAGTAGCCTTAGATTAACATTTGTAAAAAAAATAATAAAGCATTTTCAGCAACGTAAGGCTTTGTTTACACTTCATTTGCTGAACCTGTTTGGCATATGCACTGAGAAAGCTCTTGGAGCAAACAGAATGTATCAATAATGCCCCCATCATATGGCACAAAACTGTCTGTCACACATTGGATTAGCATTCATCTGCATAGAAGTTTGCTGAATTTTTCTTTTTACAATGGGAGTCATTAGTTGGCATATGACACTGTACACCTCCAACATGAAAGAAAAAAACAAAGGATGAACAGACCATTATTTTTAGCATTAATTACCAATTTTTATCAATTTGAAAGGAAACAAAAAAAAAGTATACCTTTCACAAGGCCTTGGATAATTCCCCTCACTTTTAAGTTGGGATCAATGATTGTAATCTCTTGAGAAAAAAACAAAAACAAGAGTGTTATGTATGATTTCAGAAAGGAAGTAGGAATTAGCTGTAACGTCCCAGTTATACATACAAACAACATTATAAGCCATTGCTCACATTCCTCTAATCCTTTCATGACCAGGACATATTTTCATTTTAATTTTTTGCGCTCAGCCTTCCCAAAGCCATCACTTTAGTTTTTACATTCACAAGTAGATGCTGCAGAATTCAAAATCCATACCACAAGTCAATTTACACACAAAGTTTCCACGACATGTAGATGAGATTTTTCAAAATCTCATCTACTTAGCTTCTACTGTATTATTGTATCTGTGTGTAATATGTACCATGTGCAGCTTCCCTAAGAGGGCCGGACTTTTTGAACACTTCTCAATTTCTGTGATTAGATAAGAGCCAAAAAATGAACCCTGGAACTATTTTTTAGTTTTCTTTTTATCGTGTTCATTGTGCTGTAAAATTCACATGTTGAACTTATTCTGTGAGTCAATATGATTTATTTTTTCTATTTTTGCACTAAAAAAAAAAAAAAAAAAAAAAAAAATCACAAAAGGAATTGTGTGTTGACATATACTGTCAGCCATAACTTTATTTCACTGTCAACTGAGCTGCATTAGATCTTGTTTTTAATTGACAAGCAGTTTTCAATCACTTATTTAAAAGAAAAAAACAATTCTGCAACGTTTTTTAAAAAAAAAATTGTTTTACGTTTGCTATAACTGACATATTAACTTTATTCTACAGATTGAAACAATATCAAATTTTGCAGCAGTTTTGTCAAATTTTACTGCCTGCTGGCTGTAAAGTTAACTGTGAGCCTGCAGAATGTGAATTAGCCTTTTCCTGCCTTGACTGCGGCAGGAAAAGGTTAATTAACTTTTTTTTTTTTTATAAAAAGTATAAAATAAGCGAAATAAAGAAAAAAAATAAAAATAAAGTTATAGCTATAGTAACTAGTTTTAGCAATAGTATAGGAGACTAAGGGGCCATTTATGATGCTTAAATATGCTTAGATTAGGCGTATTTCAGGCGTAGATTGCGGCACCATAATATGTGGCTTCTCCCCACTCACTCCAGGTAAAAAAAAGTGGACCTGGGAGGGGAAGAGGACGGGTCGGCAGGCCCGTCTCATTTACCATTTTCGCGCTTCTTCCTAACTTTGGCAGAACCACTGCCAGCTTAGGGGTTTGTTAATACCAGCATCTAAAACGCCGGTCTTAATAAATGTGCAACTAAAACATTTTTATACATCTAGAGGAAAGAAAGTTACTATCATTATAGAACAGGAAGACTAAGAAGCTCTCTTCCAGATAGCGGATTAACTGTCAAGTTCAAGAAAGGCTTGGATTCCTTTTTTTTCAAAATAAAAATATTGCGAGTTATGGGGTTCTAGATTTCTGGACATAGGACGTTGATCCAGGAATTTATTCTGATTATCATTGTTTGAAGTCTAGAAGGAATTTTTCACTTTTAGTATTAGGCAATTGGCATCCACCTTTTAGGGTTTTTTGCCTTCCTCTGGATCAACTTTTTAGAACTGTACCAACTGCATAAACTGCATAACGGATTTTACAGTGGGGGGGGGGGGGGGGGGGGTTAATCAGAGGCACTTTAAATGATGGCAGGTGTATGTCGACTCCTATTTAACATGATTTTGAATGTGATTGCTTAATTCTGAAAACAGCTACATCCCCAGTTATAAGAGTGTGCACACTTATGCAACCACATTTCAGTTTTTTTGGTTTTCTTCTCTACTCCTAAAATATTTCAGGTTGTTTTTTAATTGAGTGGTACAGTTTATAGGTCACATTAAAAGTGGAAAAAGTTCTCAAATGAAACCTGACATTTTAACACGGGTGTGTAGACTTTTTAGATTTTATTTACTTATTTTATGCACTTATATAGCGCTACTATATTCCGCAGCACTTTACAGACATTAGCATCTAACTGTCCCCAATGGGGCTCACAATCTAAGGGAAGAAACTCACGGCAACCACGGGGAGAACATACAAACTCCATGCAGATGTTGTCCTTGGTCAGTTTCGAACCTAGGACCCCAGCACTGTAAGGCACCAGTGCTAACCACTGAGCCACAGTGCTGCCCGTTCCGTTGTATATACACACATATATATATATATATATATATATATATATACATATACACACACACACACACACACACACTAGGGTTTAGCGATATACCAGTATCCACGATATACCGCGATATTAAAACACTGTGATATCACCGTTTCCGAAAAACCGTGGTATTTAATTATGTCATAGGAGTGGTCGCATGTCTGCTGACCTACTTCTAAAATGTCTGATTCCACCTGCTTATGTTCCCCGGTCACTGGCCTCTGCCTCCTGCATTACTACTAGCAAGCGGAGGGCTGAACCTGGCTGCAGGGATGAGCAGGCTTTTTTTTTTTTCTTCACTGTATATAAACCTGTCATATACTGCCGCACAAGTGTGGTGCTTCGCAGCTGCCGCCTTTCACCTTACTATGCTCCTCCTCTGGTCAGTGCAGTAGTTTGAGTGACATATGACTAGAACTCGGTGGGACCTAACAAATAGACTTTTCTCTG